>NC_142928.1:164570990-164755990 GCF_046866305.1 Octopus bimaculoides
TGCTCCAATAAAGGAAAATATGTAATAACCATTGTTTCTTATATATATATATATATATATATATATATATATATATATATATATATATATATATATAGAGAGAGAGAGAGAGAGAGAGAGAGAGAGAGAGAGAGAGAGAGAGTGTATTTTATCATTTCTTACTTGTTTTAGTAATTGGACTGTAGCCATGCTGGGGCACCACCTTGAAGGGTTTAGCCAAGCAAATTGCCCACCCGGTACATGTTCTATAAATCTCTTTTTGCTGACCCACTAAGTTACAGAAACAAACCAACACCTGGTTGTCAAGCAGTAATCAGGAACAAATATAATCATAATGACACACACCTACATACATACGTATACACACATACAACAGGCTTCTACATAGTTTACACCTACCAAGTTCACTCACAAAGTATTGGTCATCCTGTGGTGGTGGGGCTACAATAGAAGATTCTTGCCTAAAGGACTGCATAGAGGGACTGAACTTGAAACCATGCAGTTGTAAAGCGAGCTGAACACAGAGGCAGTAGACTAATGAGAGAATTGTTAGAGCATGGGACGAAACATGTAGCTATATTTGTTCAGGCTCTTTATGTTCTGAGTTCATCTGTGACAGTACTGATGCAAAGGCTATGTAGGCTTTTGTCTTCCCTGTGGACAACATGCAGTGAAGAAAGCAGAGACTTGCTAGTTTTCCATGAGAAACCATGTCATGGCTTGTTTTCTGGATGGGAACTTTCATGGTGAAGATATATAGTTAACACTGAAAATACCATCAGTAGATATGACCTCATGCTTCATATGTTGGTATTTTATCAGAATAGCCATTTCATATTTCATTATTATCATCATTTAATGTCTGTTCTCCCTCCATGCTGGCACGGGTTGGATAGTTTGACAGCAGCTGGTGAACCAGAGGACTGTACCAAGCCCTACTGTCTGTTTTGGAGTGGTTTCTATGATTAGATGTCCTTTCTAATGCCAACCCCATTATAGAGTGGACTGAGTTTTTTTTTTTATGTGGCATCAGAACCAGCAAGGTCACCAAGTAACTTGCAAGAAAAGACACCCCCGCCTCAACTGAGAAGGGATGTATTTTAGAGAGGTGCCTTCATGCCAGGTGACGAGGGATTAAAGTATGATAGAGGAACAGTTAGAGGTATCTTACTACAGAAGAGACACATAGCCACCCCCAGTTGGAATAGAGAGACAGGGAGAGAGAGAGAATACCTTATAAATTGTTCAAATTTTAATACATTTCTCAGAGTTTGCTTTTTCATTACAGGAACATATATAATCCGTTTATTTTAAAATGTTCATTTTGTCACTAACATACTGTCAATGTATATTTCTTCCTGTGACTCTTATTTGTTGTTCAGTTATCTTGCAGGTTATATGTAATATCAGCTACTAACAATACTATGTAATTTAATTTCGGTCTTAACTTTAGTATTATTGATTGCTGTGTAATGGGGAGAAAGACTGTGTTCTGTGTTATTCAGCTATTTTCATATTGTTCCTTTGTTATTATATGTTATTTTTCTATCAACCTCTCACCAATAAGATTACTATTTCCTTTCTGTCATCTATATTCATCTTGGGTAACAGTGTTAAAAGACATGTTTACAACCAATCCATCATTCCAACAAATTTCTTACAGCACAGAAACATTGAACCTGACAAAAGAACTAACAAGCTCAGAACAGCTCAAAATACTTGCAAAACACATTATGCTTGAAGTAATGTAGCAGGACCATTAAATAATAAAATGAATATGAAAACAAACAAAACAAGATGATATTTTCACATATATAAAATTATTGAAATGGAGTTTGTCTGGAGATATCCAAAAGATGAGTGAGAACAGGTGGATGTAAAAGCTAGCAGACAAGAGTCTGACAGACCACAAAAGAAAAAGAGGACAACAGTGAACAATTGGGGGAATGGACTGGATAGATTTGACTAAAATTGAAGATCAGAAATGCTATGATAAAAGAATGGAATATTTAGCAGAAAGTGTTTACATAGTGAGGCAACAGTGGCAAATTTGATTGATAATACTGTTGAAACATGCATGCAACTATCATGCATTCATGGTTTGCAATTGTTAGTATTCATTCATAAGTCTTAAAGTGACTGATCATAGAATTGAAAAGCAGTAAGGAAAAAAGTACTCTGTAGTAGTTAGTTGTGTTCAAATCCCATTGAAGTTATCCTTGATCGTCATTCTTCCAAGATCAATGAAGTAAGAATCAGTCCAATACGAAACTCTCATCAAATTTGTGGCTTGTTCTTTAATTACAAATTGCAATTATTATTGTTGTTAAGTTGGCAAGCTGGCAGAATCATTAGCAGGTTGGGCATGTGCTTAGCAGCATTCTGTCTTTATGTTCCGCGTTAAAATTCTGCCAAGGTAGACTTTGCTTTTCATCCCTTTCGGGGTCAATAAAATAAGTACCAGTTGAGCACTGGGGCTGATGTAATCAACTTATTCCCTCCTCCCAAGATTGCTGGCCTTGTGCTAAAATCTGAAAGCATTATTGTTAAGGTGGCAATCTGGCAAAATTGTTAGTGTTGGAAGAAGTGCCTTGCAGTATTTCTTCTGGCTCTCTATGTGCTGGTTTCAGATTTCATCAAAGTCATCTTTGTCTTTCATTCTTTTGGGGTCAATAAAGTACCAGTCATGTACTGGAGTTGATGTAATCAACTTGTTCTCTTCCCTAAAAATTGCTAGCTTTGTGCCAAAATTAGAAGAAATTATTATTATTATTATTATTAGTAGTAGTATTATGGTGGTGGTGGACAAGACAGCAAGCTGGTAGAATCATTAGTTAGTATCAAAAGGGTTAATTCCTAAATGTCCCAATTCAGTACTTTGACCATTTTCTGACAATATTTCAAATGAATTACACTGCCTATGTGTTTTTAATTAATATTCAAGAATTCAGAGTGATTTGATGACATAACCTGTTCACAATCAAGTTTGTTTTTGGAATGTAACTCAAGAATTATGAGAGAAGATTCGAAATCAAATACGACTGACCATCTTTGTTAGGTTGGACTGTTGAATGTGTTCTATTGTATCCTTGAAGAAATGTAACTGAAAGCTAGACCAGTGCTTTGGTGGGGTCCCCACAAATAACATAATCGCTGAGGAGGGGAGACTGATGTTGATAGATAGGCTAAGTTAACTTTTAAGTATTTAAAAGTTAGAGCTTCATTTCTTTCAGTCATTTCTTGTGTAATCAATACATCAGCAGTTTGGCAAGGCTCTTTAAAAGGTTATATATTTATCTCCTTTCTAAATCTGTGCTTGACTCTTTATTTCTCTCTCACTCTTACCCCATGTTTATGTGTATGTATCTGCAATTAGTTTGTGTATGTGTGTGTGTGTGTATATTGTTATATGTTTTAGTATGCAATATGAATATGTCATACATATGTAATGTGTGTCTGTGGTGGTATATGTTCTATGTGTGTATTCTATATCTGTTAAGTGACTTCAGGAAATGTTGTACCAATTAAATACAGCTTACACGCATTAATTCAAAATGTTGATGTATGGTCATCTGTTACACAACAGAAACACACAGAAACAAGATTAAAATGAAAAGAAAGAGATAAAAGAAAATGAAAATCATGAAGCAAATATAAATTTTTGATCATTATTTAAAAAAAAAATCATTATTATCTTGTTTTAATCCTTTCACTGAAATGTTGACTAAATTATACACACACACGTCGTTTAACGTCCGCTTTCCATGCTAGCATGGGTTGGACGATTTGACTGAGGACTAGTGAAACCAGATGGCTACATCAGGCTCCAATCTGATTTGGCAGAGTTTCTACAGCTGGATGCCCTTCCTAACGCCAACCACTCAGAGAGTGTAGTGGGTGCTTTTACGTGTCACCCGCACGAAGGCCAGTCAGGCGGTACTGGCAACGGCCACGCTCATCTCGCTCGAGAAACCTCATGTGTCACCCGCACAAGAGCCAGTCCAGGGGCACTGGCAACGATCTCGCTTGAAAATCCTTCAACAACCCCACACAAGAGCCAGTTCAGGGGCACCGGCAACGATCTCGCTCAAAGAAATTTCATGTGTCACCCGCACAAGAGCCAGTCCAGGGGCACTGGCAACGATCTCCCTTGAAAAACCTCATGTGTAACCCGCACAAGAGCCAGCCCAGGGGCACCGGCAACGATCCCGCTCGGAAGATTTCATGTGTCGCCCGCACATGAGCCAATCCAGGGGCACCGGCAACGATCCCGCTCGAAAGATTTCATGTGTCGCCCGAACATGAGCCAGTCCAGGAGCACCGGCAACGATCCCGCTCGAAAGATTTCATGTGTCGCCCGCACATGAGCCAGTCCAGGGGCACTGGCAACGATCTCGCTCGAAAATCCTACGACGGTCCCACACAAGAGCCAGTTCAGGGGCACTGGCAACGAACTCACTCGAATAATTTTATGTGTCACCCGCACAAGAGCCAGTCCAGGGGCACTGGCAACGATCTCGCTCGAAATATTTCATGTGTCGCCCGCACATGAGCCAGTCCAGGAGCACCGGCAACGATCCCGCTCGAAAGATTTCATGTGTCGCCCGCACATGAGCCAGTCCAGGGGCACTGGCAACGATCTCGCTCGAAAATCCTACGACGGTCCCACACAAGAGCCAGTTCAGGGGCACTGGCAACGAACTCACTCGAATAATTTTATGTGTCACCCGCACAAGAGCCAGTCCAGGGGCACTGGCAACGATCTCGCTCGAAATATTTCATGTGTCGCCCGCACATGAGCCAGTCCAGGTGCACTGGCAACGATCCCGCTCGAAAGATTTCATGTGTCGCCCGCACATGAGCCAGTCCAGGGGCACCGGCAACGATCTTGCTCGAAAACCTCGTGTGTCACCCGCACAAGAGCCAGCCCAGGGGCACCGGCAACGATCTCGCTCGAAAAACCTCGTGTGTTACCCGCACAAGAGCCAGCCCAGGGGCACCGGCAACGATCTCGCTCGAAAGAATTCATGTGTCGCCCACACGAGCCAGTCCAGGGGCACTGGCAACGATCTCCCTCGGAAGATATCATGTGTCGCCCGCACATGAGCCAGTCCAGGGGCACTGGCAACGATCTCGCTCGGAAGATATCATGTGTCGCCCGCACATGAGCCAGTCCAGGGGCACTGGCAATGATCCTGCTCGAAAGATTTCATGTGTCGCTCGCACATGAGCCAGTCCAGGGGCACTGGCAACGATCCCGCTCGAAAGATTTCACGTGTCGCCCGCACATGAGCCAGTCCAGGGGCACCGGCAACGATCTCGCTCGAAAAACCTCATTTGTCACCCACACAAGAGCCAGCCCAGGGGCACCGGCAACGATCTAGCTCGAAAGATTTCATGTGTCGCCCGCACATGAGCCAGTCCAGGGGCACTGGCCACCATCCCGCTCGAAAGATTTCATAATACATACATACATATAAATTTCACATGGGCGATTCTTTCTTGTCTTGAGATTCAGTCAAATGGCTGGGTAGAATTGCACCAAAAATTACACAGATGTGTAGTCCGGTGGTGATGCTGGGCTTTGTATTTTTTTCATAGCTCCCATGGTTACAAAGATAATCTACTATAATAATACTCTTCTGTTTATGAATGAGAAAGGAAGGGATTATGAAAACTGCATGCTGAAAAAATAAATCAAACAGCATTTCAGCTTTGTGAATATATGTGTGTACGTAAAGAGGAGTGTGTGCATGTGCAATAGAAGTGGGATGGTTCATCTTTGCTTAATATTTGGGTTTATTTTTTGATTTGGTTGAATCTTGGTTGGGGGGTTTTTTTTTTGGTCAGTTATTTGTAGTGTTTTGGCAGAAAAAAGTCATTCTAAAATTGTTTTTTAATGTAAGCGTGCCCAAACAAGTCGAATGCTTACACAGAGCAGGTTTTACAGCCACATCATCCAAACCAACCTGGTGAAACCGGGCTTAGCTGCTAGTTTGTATGTATGTATGCATGCATGTATTACTTGTTTCAGTCATTTGACTGTTGCCATGCTGGGGCACTACCTTGAAGGGTTTTAGTCAAACGAATTGACTTCAGGACTTATTTTTTTATGCCTAGTATTTATTTTATCGGTCTCTTTTGCCAAACTGCTAAGTTAGAGGAACATAAACATACCAATACCAGTTGTCAAGCAGTGGTGTGGGATAAGCACAGAATCAAAGACATATGCATGCATACATACATACATACACACACACACACATATATACATACATAAGAAACAGATATTCCCCATATAGAATACACTCAGTAGTGCTCAAGAGATTTAAACTTGGGTGTGTAGAGAAATAAATGAAGGGATAAACAAGTTAGATAGATCAGTATATAAAGTATATTAAATACACGAAATACAAAAAAATTATATATATATATTTACGTGCGTACATACATATATATGATGGCCTTTCAGTTTCTGTCTACCCAATCTATTCACGTTTTGGTTAGCCTGAGGCTATAGCAGAAACACTTGCCCAGGGTGCCAATCAGTGAGACACTACACAGCCATGCTTGTGACTTTAAACCAATAATTCTTACACATTTTTTTCTCTCTCTGTTTTTTTTTTCCCAAGCCTCAAACTAATACACTTACATGTTGTTCCTTCCCCTATCTTTGTCTTTTGTTTTCTGTAAATTTTGAACTATAACAAAAAGGAGAAAAAATATTGTGGATACTTCATTTTATTTTATTTGTATCACAATATGAACATATTTGCTGTGTTCATATTGTGATACAAATAAAATAAATATCCACAATATTTTTTCTTTCTTTTTCTTACAGTAATAATTGTATATTCTTATATAGACTGTTTATTCCTATATATTGAGAGAATTCTCCCAACATATCATTGATAACACCAGTTGATCTCTGGATTTTATAATCCCTAAAGCAGACACTATATCCTCAACTGACTGAATGACTATCTATATCTATCTATCTATCTATCTGTCTGTCTGTCTGTCTGTATGTATGTGTGTGTATATATATATATATATATATATATATATATATATATATATATATCTGTAAATCTGTTGATTCACCAGAAGTATTAAATTAGGCGGTGAGCTGGCAGAAACGTTAGCAGGCCAGGCGAAATGTTTAGCAGTATTTCATCTGCCGTTACGTTCTGAGTTCAAATTCCGCCGAGATCGACTTTGCCTTTCATCATTTCGGGGTTGATAAATTAAGTACCAGTTACACACTGGAGTCGATGTAATCGACTTAATCCCTTTGTCTGTCCTTGTTTGTCCCCTCTATGTTTAGCCCCTTGTGGGCAATAAAGAAATAAGAAGCATTAAATTATGAGACTCAATACGAATATAGAATATTCTTTAATACATTATAACTGATAGGCTCCAATTTCCAGTATGCTGAGTTAACTTGTTTCTGATCATCATCTGGTAAACCAAACCTGGTTTTCTTTTGAATACTCAGTCTTTGAATACTTTTTGAAATATAAAATGAAAGTTTGAAGAAAATGCTTGTTTTGTTTAAAAACGTTTGTGAGTGCCACTTGCCAAAACAGCTGCTTCAAGCTCATGTTTTTGATTTCATTTCTGGTTCTTGTAATATTATGTCTTAAACTTCATACAAGTGAAATCACTTTGATAAAGTAGCTGGGGATGTCATTTTTTCAGCTAATTATTTAGGGCAACAAATTAAGTGTTTTTCTTCTTTGGTTAAGAGGGGTATTTAAAAAAATTTTTTTTTTTTACTAAGTGTGAATTATAGAATATTTACTGAGCGCTGCTACTTGGAATCTCTGAAAAATACCTTTAGATACAAGTGTCAGTCTTTGACTTAATTCAATGAGAGAAATGCTACCATTTACTGACAAAACAAGTTAGCATTGATATTTCTATGAAGCTCTACACCACTCAATAATTATTGTAGTTTATCCCCATGTCAGTGCTGATCAGTCAGGCTTATGATCAGTAGCATTCCAGCTACAACTATCCCATCTCTTTTCCATGTATGGTGTATCTAGGCTATCCAGTATGACTTTTTTTTAATGGTTGGCATTAGGGAGGGCATCCAGCTGTAAAATCATGCCAAAACAGGCAGTGAAGCCTGGTGCCAGCATGGAAAATAGACATTTAATGATGATCTGGTGTAATTTGAGGGAGATTTTGTTGGTATTTCTAGCAGGTTGAGCAACATGTAGAGGTTCTTTGATTAGTTCCCATTGTTTGTCCCTTTAGCATTCAGATTGCTCTATCAAATGCAATGCTTTACATTGCTATTTACATTGCTTTCAATTTATCATGCATTATCTTGTAACATTGAGATTTCAATGATGTGATTGTTTTATTTTTAGAATGACATAGTAGCGCAGCTGTGATAGGCCTGACCTGGTCAGTTTGGACATAAAACAGATAGATATTTGGCTGGTTTGAATGCTAAAGGGTTATACCCAGGTTAGCCCTGATGAAGCAAATCTGTAACATGTAGAAATCTTTTCGTGTTATTTTAACTGCTAGAAGTCTCAGCCAAACTTTCCTCAGAACTTATCCCCTACTCTGAAATTGCTGGCCTTAGAGAGCAGTAAAATAGCAAAAGTTCCAAAGTCCTCGGCTTGCAATATTTAATATTTGGTATTCAAATTGTAGTATTTAATATTTAGTGTTCAAATTATGCCAAAGTTTGACTATGCCATTCATCCTCAAGGAGTAAACAAAATAACCACCAGTAATACATTTCTAATCAAGAGATCCACTGTGTAATGCCTTCCCTCCAACCCTGAGATTTACTTATAGTTATTTATAATTCTGCTATTGAAAGATTACTAAATATTCATTGGATATATATATATATATATATATATATATATATATGAGTATAGCAGAGTGCATGTGATATGTGTTTGCTCTTTGTCTAGGAGCTTGATATCATATCTATTCAACCAACTGTTTTCAACTGGAATAGAGCAAGAATACAAAATTACTTTAATTATGCCAGCAACACTTTGCATTGATCCGGCAAACGATGTATTACAGTTACATCATTATTATACTGTTGTTTCTGTTTCTTTGGTGCTATTAAAATCTACTTTAACTTAATGCATGCTTTCACTGCACAGTCAGGCACAGCTCTGTGTGTGTGCATGTTGGGTATGTATGAGGTTTTGTTTTAGGGGATTTTTTTATTCTAGTAAAAGTACTCTATATAATGTATGTACAGTAGCTTACATGGCTTTTTTTCCTGTGTTTATATGTGCAAGTACCAGGGTTTTAGTATTGACAAGTTTTTGATCATTCCCGAGCGATCGGTTATTCTGAGGATTGTTTTGTTTCCAATTTGTATATGGATAGTATGTTTTTATAGATATATTGCTGTTGTTATTGTATATTAACCATTAAAGCATCAGAAGAAATGCCATGTGGTATTTATTATGGTTCTTTATATGTCAAGTTCAAATCTAGCTGAGATCAACTTTACCATTCTTCCCTCCGGAGTAAAAAAAAATACAGTATCAGTCCAATACCAAGTGGTACTCTGGTTACAGCAACGAGTGTTCCACTTGACCTGATCAACAGAACAGCCTGCTCATGAAATTAATGTGCAAGTGGCTGAGCACTCCACAGACATGCATACTCTTAACATAGTTCTCAGGGAGATTCAGCATGACACAAAATGTGACAAGGCCGGCCCTTTGAAATACAGGTACTACTCGTTTTTGCCAGCTGAGTGGACTAGAATAACATGAAACGAAGTGTCTTGCTCAAGATAGAACGCACCACTGGACATTGAACTCATGACCATACAATCTGAGTTCAAATTCTGCCGAGGTTGACTTTGCTTTTCATCCTTTCGAGGTTCGATAAATTAAGTTCCAGTGAAACACAGGGGTTGATGTAATTGACTAGTCCTTTCTTCGCAAATTTCAGGCCTTGTGCCTTTAGTAGAAAGAATTATTATTATTATTATTATTATTATTATTAAGTCAGTGAGCTGGCAGAATCATTATCATGCTGCGTAAAATGCTTAGCAGTATTTTGTCCATCCTTATGTTCTGAGTTCAAATTCTGCCATGGTCAAATTTGCCTTTCATCCTTCCAGGGCTGATGAATTAAGTACCAGTTACAGGGCTGATGAAATAAGTACCATACTGAGATTGATGTAATCAACTAGCCCTCTCCCCAACAATTTCAGGCCTTGTGCCTATAGTAGAAAGGATTATTATTATTATTGTTATTTTACTTAGAAGTTTCTTTGGTTGATCTACATAAGGTAGATGAACCCATTTCTGTTAAAAGAAAATGTTTTTTAGACTAAAGGTGGTGTCAGGAACTGTTAGTATTATTCATCTAAACTAATTACCCTAAATTTTACTAAGGTGGAAAAACACTTATCAATAATTGATTGACAAAATAGATGATCATTTTCTGGTACTTAAGTGAGAGAAGTAGCATTCCTCTATAATGGTACTTTTCTAGATTTAGATTTAAATGTATATATGTTTATGTTCATATTCTTCATGTAGTGTATGCGTGCACACACACACAAACATAAATGTGTGTACCCTGTATATTTTATTAATCCCTTTATAGCAGTGTTGTGTTTTTATTGTAGGAGATTCTTCAAATGTGTGTGTGTGTGTATGGATGTTTATATGTATATATGTGTGATTTTTTTATTATTGCCTACAAGGGGCCAACACAAAGGGGACAATATGTATATATATGTGTGTGTGTATGTATATATAGTATATGTGCACATATATGTATAAAGGGTTCATTTACTTAGCAGCGGTCTATTTGTAATTTGAGTTGGATGAATTCTATAGAGCTTCAGAAACGAATTACAGAAAATGTTTTGCTCTACTGTTGCACACATTTTTGGAAATCCAATGTGAAGTCATTTTTTGAAATTATTCGAAAGTCACTTTCAGTATGGAAACTTCTTCATACAGTCTATGCTCACACTGTCTCTCATTCTTTCTCACTATCTCTTATCCACATATGTACCTTTTCACACACACACACACACGCACTGATTTGTGCTTCAAACATGAATACACAGTCGTATATGATTTGTTACTGTGAAACTATAGACATTGAAATTGAATCACTTACAGTAAGCAGAAGTCTTCACACAAACACATGCTTGTCTCTCTGTGTTTTTCTCTCTCTATCTGTCTCTCCCACCCACTCTGTCATATGCAGACACGTACCTTTTTCACACTAACACACACAAACACACACACACACACACATACTCTCTCTCTCTCTCATTGATCTATTGCCTCAGACAATACCTTCCACACTGTCACTTGTGATTACTGTGAAGATATAGACATTAAAATTTCACAAATTGTTGTCCAGAGATAAAAACTTCAAACAACAATTTCTGTTTGCGACCAACCATTCATTAATAAATTGAATTTACTTACACATAAGAATTTGTGTTTGTAATAGGACTTTGCTATTCTTTGTGATTGTAATGAACAATTAGTCTATTATTGTATTTATTATTTTAATATATACAACCAGTACAGCAGACAGTTGAATCAGCATCCATTTATTTTAAAGAAACCCTGTTGCTAAATAGAAAAGTAGTGACATCTTTCTTTACATAACTTAAAATCTTGGTCAAGTTTTTTTCCATTTTGTTTTATACATGTGTGTGCATGAGGAGAAAGATGGTGAGTTCATTTAATTTTGTAGAGCTATGTTTTCTTATTTGTTTGATTAATCCATTAGCATTCAGATTATTCTGTTTAAAGTAACGCTTATTTCTTCACATTGTTTCAGATTAATCATGCATTATCACATAGCTTCAAGATTTCAATGATGTGATTGCTTATTTTTAGAATGACATTGTAGGGTAGGTGTGAGAGGTCACATCTGACCACTTTCAATATAAAACAGATAGAATATTTGGGCCAGTTTAAATGTTAAAAGCATAAAAGCTGAAACTTGACACTGTTGGTGTTGAGTAGTGGTTCTCAAAGTGGGCGGTATTGCCCCCCTCTGGGCAGTGGAAAGTTCCGGGGGGGGGGGGGCGTTGAAGAAAAGTGGGGTGTTAATGAGGTAGCCAAAAGGGGTGATTCATGTAAAAACAACAAAATAATGGGTTCATTAGATTAAGTTTTATTTGTGAAATACAGTTGCTTTGAATTTGCTTCAGAAAGAGGTCTATGTTTATGATGGTTATTTGGGGAATATGGCCTGGATATCAAGGGGGCAGCAACCCAAAAACGTTTGGCAACCACTGGTGTTAAGTTTCTCAAGAGTTGTGCTGGAGGTTATGTCAGGTCGCTCTTGAGTACTACTGGTAACATGTAATCCAGTACAACCTGTTGCATGGTTGGGTCGTCGGCGAATAAACTGGCAACCCCACCATGCTTGCTTGCTTGGTGAGGAGGGTGTTGTTGGACATCCTGCGGGATGAAAAATAAAACCTGTCAAAGGGCAGATGAGCTCCTGAATAGTCAACGGTCATCCAACAAAATGTGTGTAAATATGTATATACCTTTTTTTTATGTGTATATGTATATTTGTACTCTGCAACATCACCCCTGGTGAACTTAAAACACTGGCCACAGACTGTTCTACCTGGAGGGGTATGGTCAAAACTGGTACGCAGCATTTTGAGGATGAGCAGACTAGACTTCACGAAGAAAAGCAGAGACAGCTCAAGGAATATCAGCAAAATCCTAGACGAGCTCGTCTTCGTTGGAGCCCTCTTCGCTGCTTTCAGTGTAATCGGACATGCGCCTCCAGAATCAGCCTTTTCAGCCACAAGAGGGCCTGCCAACACCATTAAGACAACCCCTAAGGATCAAAGACGACGTCGTCATCTGTCAAGATGGACTACTTTAAGCAAGTAAATATATTCTTCAATGGTTTCCATCATTGGGTTGTGGTCATACTGGGGTGCCATCTTCAAAGGTTTCAATCAGTCCTGCTCACCTCAGTTGTCTGTCTGGTACTTGTATTGTAAGAAATGTAAAGTAAGCATCAGTGTAAGGGGTGATAACTCAGTCAAATGCTAATAACCTAGGGTTTTCCATTTGAATGTACCTGTTCTCCCTCCATGTAAATAGAGAAAAGCAAGTGGAAATATGTACTTATGGTACCTATTCTTTTGGTCTCTTACGCCGAAACACTAGGTTATGGGGACATAAGCAAACCAACAGAGGTTAAGCAATGGTGGAAGACAAATATAATGACACATATGCATGCACATTTTATATATAATATATATATATATATTATATATAGTGTGTGTGTATATACACACACACACACACACACACACAAACTATATATATACAACAGGCTTCTTTCAGTTTCAGACTGCAAAATCTACTGACAAGGCTTTAGTTGGCTGGAGGCTATAAGTAGAATAAACTTACCCAATGTGCCATGCAGTGGGACTGAACCCAGAGTTATGTAGTTAAAAGAAAAACATAGCAAACATCTTGCCACACATCCACATCTGCACCTGTGTATACTACTTCAAATGATATCATATGTAGAACAAACTTTTCTCTTTTTGTTGACTCTGTGTCAAATGGGCCATATTCTGTGGGCACAAATGTATGTAATTTGAACTGGCAAACTCTGGAGGGCTGTGTCAGCAATTAGGTACACCTGGTGAGCACAACAGCAGCATATCAGATACAGACTGGCTGAGACTTAGTGCATTTCAAGCCAGAGCAC
This sequence comes from Octopus bimaculoides, assembly GCF_046866305.1. Lineage (NCBI taxonomy): Eukaryota > Metazoa > Mollusca > Cephalopoda > Octopoda > Octopodidae > Octopus > Octopus bimaculoides. Next base: position 164,584,722 of record NC_142928.1, read on the forward strand.
GAAAGTAAAAATATCACTGTAGTTACTTGTTAAAATGTAAAGTGGTTACTATATATATATATATATATATATATATAGTGCACTTTGTCAAAATTGCAGACAGTCTATTTATCTCCTTTGCTGTTGTTGTTGGGTGTTCTTATGTTCTTCTCTTTGTTAATGACGATACTGCTACTGTTTTTGCTGTAAATACCATTTCTAGTATTGCTACCAATGTTAGTGTTCTTAGCAATTCAAACCTTGTTAACCAAAAAGATGGTGCATGTTTTTTGTATAACAATGAACACAATATTCCACTTCTAGGAGTGTTCTTTGAGCATTTTGAGATTTGTGTGTAAGTGTATATGTGTTTCTGGTATTAATGTACCTTTTAGGTGAAAGCTAACTGATAATCGGTGAATATCTCTGTTGTATGATGTGTAAAAACGTAGTTTCTGTCGATAACAATGGAGAAAAATCTGTACTTTGAGTGGCATTGGGTGTAGAATGAGCCATATTGATGACAATGTGTGTAGAATGAGTATTATTCGTTTGATGACATCATGTGTAGAAAAGTCTGGACCCCAAGTAGCATTGTGTTTAAAATGAGTGATATTCTTCAAGCAGCTATGTTCGTGATCCTAACTGTGGTAGGACTGTCAGTTATTAGGTGTGCCTGTTGATATGACAGCCCACTAATCACTGACAGTTGACAGTTTACTCAATTCAAGCAAGAGTGTATAAAGTAAAACTGCTAACCCAAATTTGCATTCCACTACATCACAAAATTTAGTCTAACCCTTTTTCAGGAGCAGTTCCATACATTATTATTATGAAGGAAATTATTTATCTATTTGATTCTTCTGCTGCTAATTGCTGAACCTTGAAGAAGACTAGAGCTTATCAGTCAAATAGACTGAACCAAAGAGGTGTGTAATGCAAATTTGTAATAAGGCTTGATTTCATTGGCGTGTAGTTAGTTAAGCGGTCTAATTTACACACACATGCACACATAAGTTGAGATGAATTTATTCTAAGTCTATAGTTTCTCATCAAAGAAAGGATTTGCAAATGTTAGAAGCTTTACACTCTCTTAGTGTTATGACTCAGATTTATAACAATTAGTAATTTTATAACCCATAACCATTAGAGCAATTAGCAGTAAGGTTACTGGAGTACTTCGTCATGTAGTCATGAGGTGAAGCCCTACTTTAACATTATATTTCATTGCTTATTAACTCTGTAACTTTTACTGTTATGTCATGGCTGAGTGATTAGCAGCAAAAAGAACTGCCTAATAAAAAACAAATCCTCCAACAAAGTAAAAATGATTTCATCCTTTTTATTCTTTGTTGTCATCAAGATTTTAGCATACTGTAGACATTTGTGACCACATACTCTTTTACTCTTTTACTTGTTTCAGTCATTTGACTGCGGCCATGCTGGAGCACCGCCTTTAGTCGAGCAAATCGACCCCAGGACTTATTCTTTGGAAGCCTAGTACTTATTCTATCGGTCTCTTATGCCAAACTGCTAAGTTACGGGGACGTAAACACACCAGCATCGGTTGTCAAGCGATGTTGGGGACAAACACAGACACAAACATATACACATATATATATATACATATATACGACGGGCTTCTTTCAGTTTCCGTCTACCAAATCCACTCACAAGGCTTTGGTCGGCCCGAGGCTATAGTAGAAGACACTTGCCCAAGATGCCACGCAGTGGGAATGAACCCGAACCATGTGGTTGGTAAGCAAGCTACTTACCACAAAGTCTATTTTTATTACGTTATGTGCTTTTGTAATTTATTGCTTTTTGTCTTATGTGCTTCCATACATTATTTATCATTTTATTTACTTAGTTGTTTGTATACTTGGTTACTTCAGTGTTCATTATTTAAATTATCCACTGGGGCTATATAGATTGGCAGAATTGGTAGCACTAACTAATGAAATATCTTTTGGTATCAACATCATCATCATTATGTTTTCCATGCTGACATGGGTTGGAATTTTTTTTACAGGATCCAGCAAGTTGTGGAACTGTATCAGCTTTAGCATGATTTCTACTGCTGTTTGCCCTTTCTAACACTAACCACTTTGTGTGTCAGTATGTATTAAGCACTACTTTTTCTTTTTGTGCCACTGGCTCTTGCAAAACAAGGAAGGAACAGTAAAAAGCCTCATTGGCTAAATTCATCATCATCATCATCATCATCATCATCGTTTAATGTCCGCTTTCCATGCTAGCATGGGTTGGACGATTTGACTGAGGACTGGTGGACCAGGAGGCAACACCAGGCTCCAATCTGATTTGGCAGAGTTTCTACAGCTGGATGCCCTTCCTAACCCCAATCACTCTGAGAATGTAGTGGGTGTTTTACGTGCCACCGGCACGAGGGCCAGTCAGGAGGTACTGGTGACGGCCACGCTTGAAATGGTGTGTTTTACATGCCACCTGCACAGGAGCCAGTCCATCGGCACTAGAGAAAATTATTTGAGCGGGAGAAGTAACTTTATACCAGGTGTTAAGAGGTTAAAGTATGGTAGACTTACAAGCACAGGTGTCTTGCTATTGAAAGGATACATAATTACTCTGCATTATATAAGAGTGGGTGGGTATAGCTGGGAAAATGGGAAGAAGATAAAAATGTTAGTGATGGGTGCCTAATCATATATCTTATCGTTCTAAGTTCAGATTCTGTGAGGCTGACTATGCCTTTCTTTCAGGATCGATAAAAGAATTACCATTCATGTACTAAAGCTGATATAATTGGCTGTGTCTTCCGACCAGAATGTGCAGTCTTTTGTCTGTGCTAGAAGTCATTATTTAAATTGTTCATTATATTGCATTAACTATTGTCAGCAAACTGCCATTAAAAGGTAATTTAAATTTCTATATGCTTGTGTGATTTGTACTTTTAAGCAATCACATACAAGAAAACATTGTTGGAAGAAGCTTTTGTTGATGTTGCACGTAGTCTTTAGAACAGAAAATAGATGGCATAATGAAATACATGTCAACTTTGAGTTATTGTATTCTTATGTTAATGATAACTTATTGTGTATTGTGATGGAGTAGGATTTTGGGTAACCCCAGGTTAGCCATGATAAAATGGCATTCCAGCCATGGCCAGCCTACTTTTTTGTTTTTCAGGCACAGTTTATCTAGAACAACATTATCTAATGTGTCCGTTCCTTTCAAAAGAAAGTAATTAGAATAATTTTAGAAAGATTTTGTTGCTATTTCTTGTACATAAATGCTATATCGTTGGTTCAGTAACGTAAGAAGTATAGAAGTGCAATTTGCTGCTGTTGAGCCTAAGGCCAGCCCATATACGAGTAGACCTATGCTACAAGATGTCAAAGATGTAATCATCTTGTCTTTTTTCATCAGGCTATGCTGGTGATATGTTAAAGACATCTGGTACACTCTTTGGAGTGATTGACATTAGGAAGGGCATCCAGCCACAGAAACCAAGCCAAAATGAACTGGAGCCTGGTGCAACTCTCCAGTTTACCAGTTCAAGTCAAACCATCTAACCCATGCCAGCATGGAAAACAAACGCTAAATGATGATGATGATTATTATTCATCTTGGATTTTTATTATCCTTTGCATTCTCTCTTGTTTTTTTTTTTTATCGCTTCATAGAGTGTGAGTTGAGGAAAATTTGTCTTCAAATTTTTGAAGGTTGAATGATTACATATATGCTTCCTCATCTTGACTTAGGGTTTTGTCAAGATTGCTACCAATATTTCATGTTTCAAGTAATTAGTTTTTGCCTCATATCTCCAGAAATATTTTTATTCGTTTTGTTTCCATCTTATGAATTTAGTCTTCATATGACGAGAGGAAGGAGGGATGGAGATTACCATGGTTACTTCAGAATAGATTTAAAAACAATCTGGTATTGCCAGCAGTGGTGATTATTTCGCTGCTTGCTATGGAAGTTTGTTTAGGAAGGAAGGATTTCTGTTTATTAACTGGTGCTGTTAGTTTTAAATATTTAGCTGTAATTCTCTGATATCATCCCAGATTAATGTTAACATTTAATTAAAATATCATTTCCTGTGTTGACAAAATATTGTTAGACCTATTCAAATAGATTTCACATAAATTGCTGACTTTATATGGTACAATGTTGACTGGAAGAAATTGTGAAATTTCTCACTCATTGTCACTGTCATTAAAGTACAGTGTACTTTGTTAAATTACTGTTTGCAAACAGAAATCTTATAAGCTAAGCTAGCAGCAGTTATTCTATTTGAAGTATATCATGAACTCTATCCTGTGCATATAAACTAAGACTGAATTATCTGAAAATTTGTTTACAGCATTGTTTATTTAATGGTTTATTGTATTATTCATATGACAACATTATTACTCACCCCTTCTAATCCCTGACCTATTCACTGTCACCACCATCCTCTCTTTCTCTCTGTCTGTCTGTCTCTCTCTCTCTCTCTTATTGTCCCCACCTGAGGCAGTTTTGTTTCCTCTCTAAAGCAAGACCCCTTTTTCTGCCCCTCAATACTACTCCTCATGCCACTATTCAGTTTAGGGGTCTTGTTTTGTTATCCCTTGGTTTACATGGTAGATTAGTTTCACTTGTTACCATGTAACTTGAAATTGTGTAAATCAAAGGAAATGCAATTTTTAAAAATATATTATCAGCAAAAAACAAAAACCCACAAAATTTAAACACTGGTGGTGTTTATAGAATATTGTTTTAAGAAGCCAGTAGTTTCTGTATTATTATTATTATTAGCACTACATAGTGCCGATCAGCAAAAATAATTCAGGAAACATGTGGAAACATGTTGCAAGCAGCAAAACGCACTATATAAAAACTGATAATGAGTGTCTTGTTAACTGTCAGTGGTTGTCTTAAAACCTTAACATGAAGTTTGGAGTGGTATATTTTAAAAGCCAACAGAGGCTAATCAACTCTATTGGTGGTTGTATCTGATTAAGAAAAGTCATGCAATTATCTTAATTGAGTGTACTCGATTCAGGTGACTATTTATTGATTGGTTGGTTTATTTTCTCGTAATTAAATTCTTCAAAGTCTTTCATTCGCACATCTATACTATTCGATCATTGATGATTCTGTGAAATATATTTAGGTAACAACCTTCCACCCAACCAATTAGGGTCCTTTGCCATACGTTGTTTTTATTTTTAAATAAACATTGAAACATTTACTGTTAATCAAATTACATTTTTCTTTTTTAATTACATGTCATGTTTATTTAAAACTAAGTGTGGACACACATGCAGTTAGTATTTGAAAGAAGAATAGGTGCAGGTATGGTTGTGTGGTTGAGAAGCTTGCTTCCTAACCACGTGGTCTTGGGTTCAGTCCCATTGTGTGGCATCTTGGGTGAGTACCTTCTTAGTGTAGCCTTGGGCTGACCAGGACTTTGTGAGTGGATTTAATTGGCAGAAACTGAAAGAATCCCATCTGTTTGTGTCTACATAGTCCTGTCCTGACATCATGTGCTGGTCGTAAACAAACATCACCATCATGTAAGCTTTTTTATATTTTAGTCTTCTGTAGAAGGATATATCTGGCCATGGGAAATGGTTCCTTGCTTGGAAACAAGTGAGGATTAACAATAGGAAGGGTGCCCAGGTGTAGAAAACCTGCTTTAACAAATTCTGTCTGACCTATGCAAACATGGAAAAGTGGACATTAAATGATGATGATGATGAATACAAAGCCATTTAACCCATGCATGGAAAACAGATATTAAATGATGATGATGTTTCCAGAACTACAATACTCTAGATGCATACATGTCTTCTTCCTTTTTAAGATAGTACAATGTTAATAGAGATATTTGGTTACCATTTCTATTAATTCATGCAACCACATAGAGGCATCCTTGTTATTTTGTATGTAAAGCGATACTGTTAGTGCTGCAAAGTATTAACTAGATGACTGATTTACAATTTTGTCATATTTCTGTTGACATGCATTGCCTTTGTTTCAGTTAAGTTTGAAAATAATGAAAAATTTTGTTAAAATAGCATCATTATTAAGCTGGTGTTTGAAGCATAAACTTACATGGAATTTTGATAGGTTTTGATTTGGTTCCCTTTAAAACAGGAAGTTTTTCTCATAGAACCAGGAGTAATCTTAGGCAGGTCAGTATCAAAATGGTTAACTCACATGTGGCTCTTTTTATTTTTGTTTGCATTTTCATTTATATAAACATGGAAGAACCTTAGAGTAGTTATTTGTTTCTGTTTTGGAAAACTTGGTTGGCAACCAAGCTCCTAAAAAAGACTGCCGCTGCTTCTGGTAATTTTTTTTTTGTCTTATAATTCTGAAGTTTCATAGTTAGTGAGGGCAGTGAGAAATCCTTCCAGTGTATGCAGATGTTTAATCTAGAGCAGTGCTCTGCAGCCTTTTTTCACTTGTAGTACACTTATATTCTTTTCAAAATTCAGTGGCACACTTGAACTAAAAATATAACTAAAAGTCCAGGGAAAAGAATTATATTCATGTTACACTGCAGCATACCTAGCATCATTTTGTGGCACACCAGTGTGCTATGGCATACTGTTGCAGAGCACTGATCTAGAGTCAGCTCTAATCGAGCAGATCTATGACCAAATGCATTCCAACCATATCTGCATCATCTTTTTAGGGGTATGTAAGGCTACATTATCCAGTTTGTCCTTTTTAAAAACAGTGTACTGTTGTATACTATCTTATATAGTGAAGGCACATGGCCTAGTGATTGGGTGTTGCATTCATGATTGCAAGATTGTGGTTTCAATTCCCTGCATTGTGTTCTTGAGCAAAAAAACACTTCAGTTCACATTGCTCTGACATCTGATACACCATGCACCTGTCCAGGCAATATCAACCTGGAGGAGGTAAGTGAATGTACAGCAGAAACATTTGATCACTATAAACAAATCTTCTGTGCAGGTTATTCAGCAAGAAATTGCAGAATTCATCTGTTTTCTACAACAGTAAAGTCCACCATGATACTGTTGTTTGGTTGTTTGAATGTTATACTGGCTCGTTAGTGTTTTGGTTGCTATTTCTAGCAGGTCAGTCAACCAAATTGTCTTGTCATTCCAGTATAGTCTTCTCTGTAGTGATTTGATATCAGAACAAGTTACATATAAAATAAATGTACTTCTAAAACAGAAAGTAGTGCATCAGAAATGTTTAAAGGCTTAGATAGCATAACAACCAAAAATGTATACGAGAATAGTCTTTCAAATATAAATAAGCAAGAATTCTTTCTTTGTTGGGGTACATCATAAAAGCAAAATGTATTTATAGAATGTATGCATTAAAACTATTTATGAAGGCCACAGTTTGTAATTATAGTTTACTAAAAGTTCAGTTTCTAACTGGATCATTTTTTTTTTTAAAGAACCTGTAGAAGTCTACTGGTTTTAAGACGTTAAGTGGATTTTTGTTGCAACTGACAGCAAAAAGGCAGATTGTAAGATGATTGGGCTACACCATTAAGTACTTCTGAAAAATATAGACAGGTAAAGTAGAGGGGCCTGTAGCATCTAAAAGGAATGAAGTGTGGATTCATTGGATGTAGAATGTAAACTTATGGAATGTATTGATTTTGGATAATCAGCTAATGTATGCCAGTAAGAGACAACTGAGCTATTATGGACATGTAATGTGAATGGAAGGTGAGAGCTGGGTGAAAATGTACTGTCTACTGCTGACAGTGAAAGGTACCTGCAGCAGAGAGAGGATATGAGAAGTAGCAAGGTCAGCTCTCTGGACGTTGGGCATTGGAGACAAGATAGATGAAAATATTGAGAGAAGTGGTGACATGTAATAGAGTAGACTTCTCACTATCATCACTGCCACCTGCAATTCCTGCCATTGTGTAAGAAATAAACATTAAAATGAGGATGATAGTGAAAAAAGAAGAGACACAACTCTTTTTCCCAAACTGCGATGAACTGCCTCTTGTTCTATTATACAAATTTTGTGTTTTAAAGGCTTCTAAATTAAAGCCTAACAAGATTTCATGTTAATTTATGTTGTAAACATTAGCTTTATAACAACAAAGTTATTTTGCTAAATTTTTAATTATTTTCAAAATTAATTAAAATAAAGTCAGTATGCTTCTTCAGAAATGTTGTCGGAAAAGTGATAAGGAAAAGAAAGATGAAAGCATCATAAGAGACTCAAGTTTCTGTTTCTAAGAATTATTAGCTTTTTTTTTCTTTCTTGTAATATTAAATAATTAGAATTAACATATTTTGTAGCTCAGTATCTGCTGTAAATCTGGATAGACATTAACTAAAGAAAACTTGGAGAGTAATTAATAACAGTAATTTGAGTCAACTTAAAGAGAATTGCAATCAACAGAGAAATTGTCTGATTATTACAACATAATATGATGGAGAGAACATGTATATGAAATAATCTTAACAATCATTGAATTACTGTCAAAATGATAAATATTTAAATATTCCCCCCCCCCCCCCCAAAAAAAAACCTTCTGCAATTTCACTATTCATTTATTAGAAAAATAAATTTCCTCAGTTTTATTATGAGTTCAATTATTTTCAAATTAAATGTTATTTCTGTTACTAATACTTTAGTTGGAGATGTTTGGAGTAGCTTTAAATGATGATTGTAAATTGGTTGTTGAGCTGGTTGTAGTTGCAATCAAATTAATCATATTTAATTATTAATAGAAACCTGTTGAGTGACAGGTCTATCAACTTTTCACTTCAATTGTCATATGGTTACAGTATTTGGACTATAGACTCATTAGTCTTATTGGCATCTGGGAAGTAGCTTTACTCAGTATGTATTAAGGAAATACTTAAAAACTTAATGTACTATGTATACATAGATTATGCAGTGGTTACATGCACAGGGTGCAATGGAAATTCTGGTCGACTGATAGATAACCAGGACTTAAGAGGCATGTATGAAAATGGAATGTTTGAATTGCTCTGATGGTTCACTAGGAGTAGGAGATAATTTGTTTCTCAGGTGACTTAATGAGTGTTGAAGGTAGACGTAATGATAGACCAGAATGAGATGATTGATTGTGGCTGTTTGGTTGTGAATGATTTGGTATGGCTGACTTGTTTTGGCCCTGGAGGTAAACACACACACACACTTACAGATGGACAGTGAGATATATATATAGAGAGAAACAATTTATTAATTGACCATGCGTGACTTAAATACTTTCCCTCTCCTCATACACTCAGAGAGAAATATGCTTACTCACATAAACAGAGAGAAGAGAGTTGGAAGAACACGAGCATTAAAACATGTGATGTCAAATTAGTTGGTATCAAATCAGCAACACCAGATAGTCAATGCCAAAATGATTGTACCAAACATTTCTTACCTATGATAGCTTGGTTGCAATTTAGAGAGCTGGTACCTATGTTGGTAACAACTTTCTCAATTTTTGTAAAAGGCAAATTGTATAAAGTTGATTAACATTAGGAGGTTTCTCATTCTTACTATGATATATTTTTTGAGAAAAATTTCTTTCTATCTTCAATCATAAAATGTTTTTTTTCTCACGAAAAGTTATGTCTATTACAAATTATTTCCTCATTTTATTGAGATAATGTGTTTACTTTTATTTTTCAAATTTAATATTGAAGTACTATCATTTTGTCATACAGTTTTATATTTCAAAAAAAAAAAAAAAAAAGATTTTATTTTGGTGGTGGAAATTTGTAGTTTTAAAGTTGCTACAGAAGTTCAAAGATCCCCAAATATTCAATAACGTATTTTGATAGGACACAAACGAATTTTTCTCTGAAACAATACATTGAATTCAAATCTAAGTAAAAATAATTTCACTGGCTGTACCCATGGAAATTCCAAGGTTATTTTTGAAAACTGCAAGATGGTTGAAATGTACAGAAAATCATGCAGTATGTGATTTCCTTTCAAATTGTAATTTTTACTGAAATATTTGATTCCATAGATGACGTACAAGTTCATATAGGTAGTATTAATGTTACAGTGTTAGTGGGATGCTGGGGTTGGAGGAATCGGTGGAACAGCTGGTAAGGGCTGATGGAGTGCGGCGGTATGGATATGTGTTGAAGAGGGATGAGGATCATGTTCTGAGGAGAGTGCTTGAGTTTAAAGTGAATGAACCGTGAAAGCAAGGTCAACCAAAGAAAACATGGAGCGGACAGGTGGAGGAGGAGATTGGGAGGGTTGGCTTGTGGAGGGAGGATGCCCAAAACCAGGTGAGATGGTATGAGAGTGAGGTAGATCCAGCCACCCACTCACCATTAACGGGGACAAACCTGGATTTAAAATATTGGGATTCAGTCTTAGTGGAGAACATCTTTGGAAGCTGTATTCTTTGTTATACACTTGTTAACTCTTCTAACTTAGGTATTGTTATCCATTATTCTTCACTTTACATCAAGAACTAATCAATTTAAACTATAGATTGAAATCAAGCACATTAACTATATTATTTTGCTACTGTATGATTATGTTCGTAAAGCTTTGATAAATCCTAATATTGTGTTATGTCGTATTTTCATAATCGAGAAAAAAAGTTCACATTGGTTAATCCACATTTGCATGAGCTGTGGATTCTAAAAAACATAGAAGCACGAATATGGGTGTATGTTTAAAAAGTTCCTTTCATTATGATGTGATTTTGGATTCAGCTTCATTGTGTAGAATATCTTGGTCAAGTTTCTTCTGTTATGGCTTCGAGTTTATTAATGCCTTGAGTGAAATTTAGTAGACAGAAACTGTATTGAAGCCACACTCTCTCACACACACACACATTCATGTACACCCATGGGCTTATATTTATGCTGCTTAAAAGTGGTTATGTTATTTATGTGTGTGGCAAGAAGCTTGCTTCCCAATCACTTGATTCCAGGTTCAGTCCCATTGAGTAGCACTTTGGGCAAGTGTCTTCTACTATAGGCTCTGGCTGACCAAAGACTTGTGAGTGGATTTGATAGACGGAAACTGAAAGAAGCCAGTCATATATATTTATGTGTGTCTGTGTTTGTCCCTCTGTCATCGCTTGACAACTGATGCTGGTTTGTTTATGCCCCCATGACTTAGCAGTTTGGCAAATAAGACCAATAGAATAAGTTCTAGATTTATAAAGAATAAGTCCTGGGGTCAATTTCTTCAACAAAAAACTCTTTAAGGTGGTGGCTCCAGCATGGCCACTGTCAAATGACTGAAACAAATAAAAAGAAAAAAAAAACATAGCACTTCAACAAAATCACAATAGTTGATATGCTCAACTAATTCATTGAAAGCAGTGTCCCACTATGGCTGCAATCCAGTAACCAGTGAAAGAATGTATAAGCCAAACTTAATTTAAAATATTTGTTTATCAGTTGATTGTCTCACAAATAGTATAACTGTTATATTTCTAATAGATTATGCCTTTGATTTCATTCCAGAGTTTATCAGTTGTCTTCTTATGGATAATGTAAATTTTATGTTGATTTTGTTTCTCTAGTTAAAGCAGACAGACAAATATGAAAAGTTTGGTTTAGCCGACAACTGTATTAAAGTATATTAATTGACTGACATTAAAAACAATTAGTTCAATAAAGGAGAACTACACTATACACTGCTCCCATCTTCATCAACCAGTATCCCTGCAGATGACATCACCACTGCCACTACTGTAACAGCTACCACAGTTCTCAGTATGTCACATGTGTGCAATGTTCTCTCTCTCTCTTGCCTCTCATTACTACCGTGTTCCCTCTATGCAACACACTTCTCTCTCTCTCTCCTTTCGACCAAATTTTTAGCCACATAATAGTGTTCAATTTCTACCTCTCACTGCTGTTGCATCATCATCATCATCATCATCGTTTAACATCCGCTTTCCATGCTAGCATGGGTTGGACGATTTGACTGAGGACTGGTGAAACCGGGTGGCAACACCAGGCTCTAATCTGATTTGGCAGAGTTTCTACAGCTGGATGCCCTTCTTAACGCCAACCACTCCGAGAGTGTAGTGGGTGCTTTTACGTGCCACCGGCACAAGGGCCTGTCCATCGGCACTGGCAACCTCTCCATTAAACAACATTCGTTTTCTCTCTTTTATTTTTGGTCTCCTTTCAACAAACCGATTCACTACCTCACATACATAGCTAAATTAGCAGATTAATATCACAGATACTTGTTACAGGCCGAAAACAGAATAATGGGGTTTATTTGAATTTAGAGTAAATTATGCAAACATTAAATTTCTGTATAAGAATTCAATAATTCCTTGATTGTGGCATTCTTTGTAAAGATACTTGATTATGTGTTTGTCTTAAATGATTTATAAAATAACAAAAAAAAAAAAAAAAAAAAAAATGGTGAAAATAAAGCAAGTATCTGTAACCCTGAGTAACAACTTGATTTAATGTAAAATTGATCATCTTTGAAATTGTCTTTGATTTTAACAGACTTAAGATCAAAGCCATTCTACAGCCAAGAGCATCCTGTCTCTTTTTTTTTCTATATGTACTATATCTTGGACTGCATTATTCTATAAGTTCTTCCTGTGTGATCCAATGTTAGTGAGAGGGTTTTGATTACAATCTATAAATACCTTTATTGGTTAAATCTGCTTCTTTATTTTCTTATTCTGAAAATGATATCTTCATTTAATTTGCCCAAATCATTTAACTATTTTGATACCAACTCACTTGAAAATGCCAATCATTCTTTGATGTAAAAGATCTTGTTTTAAACTGGTTCATATATAAGTAGAACCCTCCATCATAGTCTTTATGTCAGTACCTTTTGATAAATTGCATTGCCAACATCATCTTACTTTACTGATACTCCTAACTTTTAAATATCTTCAAAACAAATTGAAACTCAAGTAGTGTATTTTGTTAAAAATTTGGTTACAAAGATTTTTAGGTATGTGTGTACTGTATGCGTGTACTGCATAAACGCACCCATGCCAATGACATGTAAACAGCACCTAGCACAATGCTAAGTGGTTGGCATTAGGAAGGGCATTCAGCCATAGAAACCATGCCTCAACAGGCAGTTGGAGTCTGGACAGCTCCCTGCTGGCCAGCAGCATGTCAGACTGTCCAACCCATGCCAGCATGGAAAGTGGACATTAAAATATGATGATGATGATATATATTGTATATCCTTATAATCATTTAACATCTACTTTCCTGACATGGATCAGTTGGAATTTGTTGATGCTAATTTTCTATGGCTGGATACCCTTCCTGTCACCAACCTTCACCAAGCATGGTAATATTTCCCCATGGCCAGACATGCTTTCCTTGGAGAACTGGAAATTAACATCACCACTTGTTTGACAGTGATGCTTGTTTACAATCATCACATGATGACAAGACAAGAGTACACACTCACGCATGATGGGCAGGCTTCTTTCAGTTTCATTTTACTAAATCCATTATTCACAAGACTGGTCAACTTGGAACTATAGTAGAAAATGTTTGCGCAAGTTGCCATGTAGTTGGACTGAACCCAAGAACATATGGTTGAGAAGCAAGCTTCTTAATGATACAGCTATGTGCACGCACACACACACACACAAGCTTTATCATTTGAATTTAAAATAAGGCTGTTTGGATTGTTTAACTTCAATTATTTGTGTTTATTTAATCATTTATGACTCAAAATGAACAGAAAAGGAATTTTTTTACTCTTAAATTATTTAATTTTAAGCATAAAAAATTTAAAGCTTGTGTGCTTAAACTGATGCAGTTTACTAAGAGTATCGATAATACCACAAAAACAAATCTCAATTTAAGAACATTTAAAGCATATCATTGGTTGAGAAGAATGAAGTCATATAGTACTAATATTTGGTTGAGTATTAGGCAGCAAGCAGGCAAAATCATTAGCATGCAGGACAAAATGCTTAATGATATTTTGTTTGTCTTTACTTTGTGAGTTCAGATTTCGCTGAGGGTGACTTTGCCTTTCATCCTTTTGGGGTTAATAAAATAAGGACAAGTCAAACACTGGGGTTGATGTAATTGACTTGTCCCCTCCCTTGAAATTGCTGGTCTTGTACCAATGTTTGGTTGGGTACTCAAAATAGCTCAAAATGGAATCACATCTACAAGGCATTGTATCTATAAGTATGAAAATATGTTGATCATGTAGAATTTCTTCCTATTTTTTTTTTATTACATAATCATATAATGATGCAATTCAGTCAATCTTCTGGATTTTCTGTATTGAATATTCTTGTCAATCTATTTCTTAAGGACTTCTATTTGATTTAAATCCCAGGAGTGTACCGTATTTTGTTACTTTTGATGAATTTCTTCATTATTCTTGCAGCATGCTTCAGGTATTTGTCATACTTTCCACAATTAGCCCAAATAACTTCTGACATGTGGAAGCATAGTGTTTTCCAAGATCTTTAGATAGGCAGTACTATTCTTGATATGCTTAATTTGGTGTATGGAACCAACACTCCTTTCCAGACAGGTTGCCTCAAGCTATAACATTACCACCACAATGTTTATGGTGAAATTCTTTTACATAACATTGAACATTCAGCCATCAGAGACAAATTGAATTTGTACTCCTCCAGCCACAAGATTCTGTTTTTTACCAGTTTAGTGACTCCCAATTCATTTTGCTCTTGGGTAAACTGAATATGGGTACATAGGTTTTTCAGAGTAACATACAGTATTTAATGTGCAACACTTTCCACAAACCCAAACAGTTTTTGTTGATTTTTAATAGTAGTGACACTAATCTGCATGTACATATTTCTATCAAACTTTGTTTAAAATAACAGCAGCAGTCGTTTTCCTGTTATTCATCAACAAACAGTGAATGCATCGATTCGTCCTTTCAGTTACTTATTTTTTGCAGCTGCCTTGTTTGAGTATGGTCAGAATAGTTACAAGTGAGCAGCAGCAGTTGCTGAGCTTCCAGTTTCAGCAACTATAGCTTGAAAATTCCAATTCAGCTTATGTTGTTAGGCAATTCTTGATTGCATCTCCAATGATAAGCTCTTATTGTTTATTTTTAATAACAGATGTTAGGATAATATGTATTCTAATAGTTATTAATAGCTTGTCTTTTTTAGATAGATTATAATTTCAAATGTTGAAATTAGATTAATATTTTCTAAAATGTTCTTAATTTAAATGATGTCTTTGTTAATACTGTCAAATAATTGCATTATTTGTATATTTAAAAGAGTAAAAAATATTCTCTTTTCTTTACGTATAGTTGGAATCATGATTAAATAAATAGAAATAATTAACATTTAATCATCCATATGTTCCTGTCTGTGAACTAAATGATGCAGTTGTATGTATGTGGGTCTGTGTATGTGTATGTATTTTTTTAGAGATTCACTTAAAGAATAAATGTTGAAATACATTTTTATATTTAATCTATGTCTGCTGATGAAATGGAAGAGAACCAAGTGGAAGCACCCAGTGGGTACTGTTTTATAATATAGTTTTGTTAAAACTATGCCACTAGTGCCAAGAAGGCAGTTAACCATAAACCATTTCATTGTAAATGTTTCTACAGATATTTGCCAAGATGCCAACCTATGTCAATATATATATATATAAAAAAATAAGAAAACAATTGAAGTTTGTATTCCAATTATGCTATAAATTATAATACTTGAATACAATGTATTTCTAACAGATTTACAGAAATTTGATAAACTGCAGTGTTGTATATAGCGAGAAATATGTAATGAATTTGACTTGTACCAATAATCGTATCAATAATTTCATCTTTTAAGAGTTATTTATTATTCATTCAGGTGTGTTACTACTACTGCTGCCTTTACCACCACCACCACCACTGCTATTACTATTACATGGAGTGATTTGTAATATCATTTTATGATGTGACTTTGCCTTTGACTTTCTGTTTGACATAACTCTTCATCTTTTTTGGTTGAATAAAATACATAACAAGTCACGTTCTGATGTCAGTCTATTCAAGTGACTTAACGTGAGAAAATAAAGTGGTGCAACAATAAATACATGGCTGCTTTTAAAGTCATTAATATATGGTTCTTGAATCTAAATTATGTGCCATTGTCATCTTTATTTTATATTTTGCTGGGTTTGATTAAATAAGTATAAGCAGTGACTGTTGTTTAGCCCCAGGTTAGCCTCGATTAAGCAGACACAATCAAAGGCATTCTGACCATGTCTATTCCTTTTCCCCTCGCACTGTGTGTCTAGGACTACATAATCCAATATGTCATATCTTTTTTAAAGACAGTAGGATACAATAAAAGCAGTGGATTGATGGAATTGTTAGAACAGTGGACAAAGTGCCTTGTGGTATTTGTCCCTATTTTGAGTTTTCTTATGATGACACCAGTGTCAATCTATGTCAAATTTTCCTTTTGAGATTGGTGTGATGGAGGGTGGAGACTCGCATGAGTGCTTTATGTGAGACTCTCTTGATGGGTTGTAATTAATGTTAATGTCTTTTACTTGTTTCAGTCATCAGACTGCAGCCATGCTGGAGCATCTCCTTGTAGAAATTTTAGTTCAGTGAATCTACCCCATGACTTACTTTTTTAAACCTAGTACTTATTATTATTATTCATCTCTTGCTGAACTGCTAAGTTACTGGGACGTAAACACACCAACACTGGCTGTCGAGCAGTGGTGGGGAACAAACACAGACACAAAGACACACATATATACAATGGGCTTCTTCCAGCTTCTGTCTGCTGAATCCTCTAGCAAGGTTTTAGTCGACCCAAGGCTATAATAGAAAGCATTTACCTGTGGTGCCATGCAGTGGGACTGAACCCCAAACCATGTGGTTGGGAAGCAAATTTCTTACCATACAACTACTCCTACACCTGTATACTAAGATTTATTCATTAGATCATATCTACAGTTTCCAAAAAATTTGTGAAGTTGTGCCAGAATGAAAGATTTTTGTTAAGAATGGTAGAAAGTACAAAATATCTGGCAGCATTTAGTTACATTGGGAGTTCAGTTTCTGCAGAAGTTGACTTTTCATGTTCTGGGATTGATGTAATTGACTTGGCCCCCTTCCTTTAAAATTGCTGGCCTTAGTAGTAATAGTAGTAGTAGTAGTAGTAGTAGTAGTAGTAGTAGTAGTAGTAGTAGTAATGTGGCATGCTGGAAGAACCATTACCATGTCAGACAAAATGCTTAGCAGCATATCTTCCAGCTGTTTTATGTCCTGAGTTCAAATTCAACCATGGTTAACTTTGCCCGTCATCCTTTTGGGGTTGATGAAATAAGTATCAGTTAAGCACTGGGGAGTGAGAATGTAATCGACTAGCCCCTTCCCCTCAAAATTTCAGGCCTTGTGCCTGTAGAAGAAAAGGTTATTATTATTATTACTTTTATTGTAAGGTGACGAGCTGGCACGCCAGGCAAAATGCTTAGTGGCATTTCATCCATCTTTATGTTCTGAGTTCGTTGGGAGTCGATAAAATAAGTACCAGTTGAGCACTGGGGTTGATGTAATCGACTGATAACCTACTCCGAAATTACTGGCCTTGTGCCAAAATTTAAAACCATTATTATCATTGTCACCATCATCATCATAACAGTAAAAAAAAAAAAAAGGCCATGGTAGCAAACTTATCAAGACTAACTGGAGGTGGACAGGCTGTGTACAGGTTGAAGAGAATCAATTAAGATAATCATTTCCCCTGCTGACTAAATTTATGAAGATTTAAGACGTAGCTTATATATACTGAAATATTCTGGTGTTAGTTCTTAATTTGATTTCCACTATCAAAAACCATCACTTGTGGCAACACTCTATTATTTCTCTGTTGACTTCTCCTGGCATCCCTTAGATAAGTTTTATCTTGTGGACTTGTATATTGGTGTTGAGTTTTTTTCTTTCTTTTGTATTAGTTTTTAATGTTTTCTTATAGCAGTCTCAGCTGTCTGATTATATGCCTGTATATTGGTATGTGTGTATATATCTGTATGTGTATATATATATATATATATATATATATATATATATATATATATATATATATATATATATGTGTGTGTGTGTGTGTGTATATCTATGTATATGAATACATATATATATTTGTATGTGTGTGTGTGTGTATTTGTATATATGTGTATGTATATATATATATATATATATATATATGTGTATGCATGCATATGTCTGTATTTATTTATCCATGTGAGCTTATAACTGTATATAGTATGTATGTCTATATATAGATATATAGGTAGTCTTTATACATGCACACATGTGTGTTTGTGTACTGTATGTGTACATTCATATGCGTATGTTGTGTATGTGAAGAAACATTACCCGAACTCTATTTCGCAAAGAAAGTTTTATGTTTCATTTTGAGTTATCACTATACTCCTCTCCTTCTGCATCACCATTCATTCAGTGTGTAATTCATTTGATAACCTAAAGCTGTCATCTATCAAAATAATTGAAATATCATTATGAAAGAAGCAGGAAAAAAAATCTCTCTTCAACACCTCCCTTGGAGCTTTCTTCATATTACTTCTTGTGAAATATTTTTTTCTTCTTTTCTTTTTGTTACCCTCTGATCTACTACTTCTAAACCAGTTATTGTAAGAACGAAGATGCTTAACAAAATTTAAATGAGACTAAATTTGATGTATGTACATGAGATGGTCTTTTTCATGTGTTGTTTGAATAAATTCAGATATTGTTCATGAGAAACAGGTGTTCTCCAGATGGATTCTGCTGCCTCTGTCTAATATCGATAGATCACATGCTGTCTGCTTGAATGTAAAGTTGGAATTGTGGTCTGGTGAGCCAAAAAAAAAAAAAAAAAATCTAGTTAAAAATGTTGTACATGGGTACTGCTATCTGTGGCATGGTGATGCTGCTTCACATCCAGATATCTTAGAGCACATTTAAAAGAAATACAATAGCATATCACTTTCCATGTATGCTGATGTATACACCAACTGGCTAAATAAGATGACCCCAGAATTTCCTTTTAAAATGCAGGCTATGGGCTATATTTGTTGTATGAGACTGCCTACCAACATTTCACCCTTGATGCAGAGGCTAGGAGGTACGTGAGGCAGGTTTCAGGCTTATCATCATCATCATTTAGCATCCGTCTTCTATGCTAGCATGGGTTGGCTGGTTTGACAGGAGCCAGCCAGTTAGAAAACTACACCAGGCTACTGTGTCTGTTTTGTCATGGTTTTTACAGCTGGATGCCCTTCCAAATGCCAACCACATCACAGTGTGGACTGGATACTTTTTACGTGGCACCAACACCGGCAGGGCCACTAAGTAACTTGTGAGACAGAATTTTAAGAGGGGAGGTGTCAGAGGAAGTGATTTTGTGTTAAATGACGAAAGATTATAACCATACTATTGTAAGCTTTCCTAACATATCTGTTAAGTTTTAGTAGCAAATATTTAGTGGTCAGACCATAGGAACTACGCAAGTATTTTACATTGTTCTCTGTCTGCTTTGGTGACATTCAAACCCACAGCATGTTAAGATTTGGATATTATGTTTGGTGTTTAGGATGACCCTTGGTTTTGGGGTAAAATTTTTAAGATTCAAATTTCATTCTGTATACTGACATAGTATGTGATGTGGTGAATTGAAAAACTTAGATCAGCTGAAATTATCCAAATAAATAGGCAGGGGCATTTAAAAATCAGCGAATGAAAAACAAGAGTGATAACTCCAATAAAATCAATTGATTGAAATTCAAAGACAATATCGGCAGTACAGATTGGAGCGGTTCTAGTTTCTAAAATCAGCTGGTGGAAGTTATGGACATATGTTTGCTTTATTAAACTCCTTCAGTGAAGCATATTGTACTCAATTGGCAAAGGAAGCCAACTAGTTTAGTTCTGAATAAAGTTATGTTTCATCAGCGCAAAAAAAAAAGAAAAAAATTTCCTTATCAGCACACTAGGCCTTCCCCACCCCCTCCAGTACTCCAGATACTCTCTTTCACTTCTGTCTGCATCTTCTCGCAACCGAAATGGCCTCTCCTTTTCAATTATCTGAATATCCTCTCTAACCTGGCCCATCAGCCTTACTGTGTATCTCTATTCAGATAAGTAAACTCTAGACTTTATTCGCACTTCCTCCTAATTCTGGATCTCTGTGGACTGATTAACTTTACTCCCCCCTCCCTGTTTCTTTGTAGCCATGTCTTCCCTCCTCCTCCTCCTCTCCCTCCTGTCACTATTCTTGATGCACTCAATCTTCCCTTTTCAGATTCACTATTTTGCAATGTTTTAACCCAACTCTATGGAAATCATCTTTTCCCGTTGTGTCAACCTAACAGTGACTAAATTGTAATCACATTGCCTTATGTAAGCTGTTCTGTCTGTCTGTCTGTCTCTCTCATAAATATGTGTATGTATATATATATATAAATCTTTGTTTACTTATATTTAAAAAATCTTTTGTCTCCTTGTCATGTTGCTTTGACTCTCTCTCTCTTTCTTTCTCTCTCTCTCTCTCTACACGCACACACACGCACGCACATATGAGGAAGACATTTGCTGTGAGTTTTACTCCTTTTGTTGCCTAGTGTCTTTCATTTGTTTATTTCCCTTTATTGATCACTCATCATTTTTCTCTCTCTCCTTCATTTCTTTTAGTCTTTCTTTCACATTGTCTTGTCTCTTGATTTCTGTTTTCTTCCCTTCCATTCTGTCTCTCTTGCCTCATTATTTCTATCTCTCTCTGTCTCTCTCTCTCTCTCTCTCTCTCTCTCTGTCTCTCTCTCTCTGTCTGTCTCTCTCTCTCTCTCTCTCTCTCCCTCCCCCTCTCTCTCTCTCTCTCTCTCAGTTTATCTCTCAAGCAAGAACTCTGAACAACTCACTTGTCAATTGTCAGGCTGTATATTGTGTATTGAAGACAACTAAAGACTGGTTTCTAATGATAGACTATACCTGGTTCTGATAATTTTATGTGATTGCTGTTTCCTTACAACTTTCTCTCTCTCTACTGCTGTCATAGAAAATGTGTTAAGGAAGAAAGTGATGCACAAGTTATTTAATGCTCTGAGGGTTACAGTGGAATGAACAAGAGACCAAAAGTGACAGCAGGAGTTGATTCCATTGATGTAAGATGTCACCTGAAGTGTTTGAGTTGAAGCCAGGGAACTTCTAGGGAACAGAAAACTGTGCTAAGTATATATATCCTATGTGTGCACTAGTAGAGAAGCAAAAGGAGAACTAGCCATAGTTCATTTTAATCGATCCTCTAGTAACTGATGGATAGTACACTAATTAAATGAATGCATCTTCTGATTTTGATATAAATAATTAGCGAAGCTTTGCAAATGTAGGCAACAGATCTATCACTGGAGATGGAACAAGATTTGTGTTGTGCAATGTTTATGTATATTTGTATGATATATCTGTTCATGAAGGCATGTATGTATGTGTGTGTGTATTTGGTATATATAGAAATAATAGTTATGTATATGTATTGATAATAGTTTTATATATCAGCAATAGTTATCATCATCATCATCATCATCATCATCGTTTAATGTCTGTTTTCCATGCTGACGTGGGTTGGACGGTTCAACTGGGGTCTGGGAAGCCAGGAAGAGTTATAATTATTTATAATAGTTTTATTCATAAATAATAGTTATGCATACTTATTGATAATAGTTTTATATACCAATTATAGTTGTGTGTGTGTTTGGAGAGATATATTATTCGGGTGGATACACAGTTGAGTTCCAGTTAATGGCTAACCACAATGACCAGTATCTAACGTCTGTGTCTACATTTAGTTGTTAGTCATTCTGTGAAATCTTCCGATGGGTAATTCTGTTTTCTCTTCGCTGGATAGTAAGAACTGTCTGGAGTGTATATTTATATTTATAATAATAAAGAGTATGGAAATTTGTCCTTCCACATTATAATGACCTACATGTGTTTACTTACAACACACACACACACACACAATCTTCAACCACCTGTCATGTTCAATATGCATTAGGTGTTCATGCTAGTGCAGTTGTCATGCTTGCATACTACAGCTTATTCCTCTTACACCCACTTTCTCTCTCAGCTCATCTATGCCTTGTCATTGATGCACAGTAACATTACACATTCAGCCGATTATGCTCATCTCATTTCTTTTCAACTTTTGCACATCCTCTGCATTTAGTGTCCCTGTCCGACTACCATGCAGCATCACAGTTTGTACTCATGCAAAATATAGTCTACTCTTTGCTCTTTGGGAGAATCCCTTTGTTATCAGCATAAGTAGTCACTCCCTGTGCTTCTCACCCTATTTTCATTCTATAGTGTACCCTACCCTACAGCTATCTACATCTAGGTAACAGAACCTATCAATAACTTCTATAGAGCCCTTTGAGCATTGCAAAGGGTTTACTTTAGTGGTCCTCTGAAGACATATTATTCCTTTATTGTTACCTTTGGAAAATTCTCTATTCACTATCAGCTGATCTTTGATTCCACTACACTTGTTGTGCAGCCATTGATCACATGGAGTGCACTGTATGGAATTTTTATCTACTCTTTTCTACATGTCAAGCATGGCAATTTCCCTGACGAAATCAGTCATGTCTGCTTTTCTACTAAAACTTTAGTTCTTCAGTAATTTTACCTCAAGACCTTCTTCTTCATCATCATCATCATCCAGTGTTTTAAATCCTGGTTTTGTCCCCGTTAACGGGGGTGGCCAGATCTACCTCAGTGCCATAGCAACCGCCCTCACACCATCTCACCCAGTTTTGGGCGTCCTCCCTTCTCAAGCCAACCTGCCCAATCTCCTCCTCCGCGTCTTCCTTGGTCTATCTCGCTTTCTCGGTCCATTTACCACAAACTGAAGCACTCTCCTCAGAACATGCTCCTCATCCCTCCTCATCACATGTCCATACCACCGCACTCCATTCACCCTTGCCAGCTGTTCCACCGATTCTTCCAATCCTATCATCCCCCTCAATCCTTCTCAAAATTGCCATCTCTCTCTCCCTCAGACACCATGTCTCACCTCCATACAGCATTGGAACTCTCATACAACTCCTATAGACCCTTCCTTTCATTTTCAAGTTATATATATATATATATATATATATATATACACATATTTATTTGTACTAGCTGAAAAGCCGCCCAGTAGGGTGACTTTTAAGCTAGCTCCTACGGAGGGCTCTTCATTCGGCCTTGGGCCCAACAACGATACTTCATGCATTGAGTACATACTCTTTTACTTGTTTCAGTCATTTGACTGCGGCCATACTGGAGCACCACCTTTAGTTGAGCAAATCTACTCCAGGACTTATTCTTTGTATGCCTAGTACTTATTCTGTCGGTCTCTTTTGCCAAACTGCTAAATTATGGGGGCATAAACACAAGTATCAGTTGTCAAGCAATGTTGGCGGGTTGGACAAACACAGACACAAAAACTTACACACACACACACACACACACACACATATACGACAGGCTTCTTTCAGTTTCCGTCTACCAAATCCACTCACAAGGCTTTGGTTGGCCCGAGGCTATAGTAGAAGACACTTGCCCAAGATGCCACGCAGTGGGACTGAACCCAGGACCATGTGGTTGGTACCACACAGCCACTCCTGCGCCTATATTAAATTTTATTAAACTTGACTGATATTTTTCAAGCAATGAACAGTTTTCATCAAAACAATATAATTTGTCGACTTGGAACTTATTGAAAAGCTGCAAGATAAACAACATTTTTTTGTCTTTCTATTCAGGGGTCAGTACAATATTTTTTTCTGTCTAACCTCTTTTTTTTCTCTCTCTCTCTCTCTCTGTCTCTTTCTGTTGATTGTTTTCAACCATAATCAGTACCATCACCATCACCACCACAACTGCCACACAGGCACCATTCAGACTTCTGACACCGCCACCATCAATAGCTTTGACTTCGCTGCCTTCCCCTCCACCACCACCATCACCACTGTCCCTTTCGCATCACTTACTATCACTGTCATCCCTGACTGACCACCAGCACCATCATCACTGTCGCCTCTGCCTCTATCACAATTACTGCTCTTACTATTACTATCACCCCCATTACCATCACAACTGTCAGTCTACTGCAGTCTCTGTGCC
The DNA here is from genome assembly GCF_046866305.1 of Octopus bimaculoides. NCBI lineage: Eukaryota > Metazoa > Mollusca > Cephalopoda > Octopoda > Octopodidae > Octopus > Octopus bimaculoides. The sequence goes on from NC_142928.1 coordinate 164,608,803, forward strand.
TACTATTACTCTCTCCCATAAAGAGGAATAGTGGAAGTGTCATTGAATAGTGAGAGAGGGGGTCAAAGTGTGACACTGACACTCAGAAATTCATTTTGGCATTTATTATTATACATGTATAATATATACATATATAAACATGTACAGTGTATTGTCATCATCATCGTTTAACGTCCGCTTTCAATGCTAGCATGGGTTGGACGATTTGACTGAGGACTGGTGAAACCAGATGGCTACACCAGGCTCCAATCTGATCTGGCAGAGTTTCTACAGCTGGATGCCCTTCCTAACACCAACCACTCCGAGAGTGTAGTGGGTGCTTTTATGTGCCACCGGCATGAGGGCGAGTCACATGGTACTGGCAACGGCCACGCTCAAAAAGGTGTTTTTTATGTGCCACCTGCACGGGAGCCAGTCCAGCGGCACTGGCAACGACCTTGCTCGAATGATTTTCTAAACATGCCACCAGCACAAGTGCTAGAAGGCAACGGTGGTAACGATTCCGCTCAAATGATGCTATTTACGGGCCACTAGCACAGAAGCCAGACAGCTGCTCTGGCAATGAACAAGCTCGGACAGTGCTGTTAGCGCTCCACTGGCACAGGTGCCTATAAATATATATATATATATATAATATGCATATGTATTTATATGTATAATATGTACAAGTGAGTGGACAGACGAAAGAAAAGGGTACTCAACACATTTAGTAGGAGTTACATGTATTATTTAAAACAGCTTGATTCAGTTCTATGCTACTTCAAGTTTCACAGGACCCTAGCAGGGGATCACTCCAGATGCCTGAAGGAGTCAGACTCCCATTACGGGACCTGTAAAACTTGAAGTAGCGTGGAACCAAATCGAACTGTTTTGAATAACATATGTATAGTATATACATATATATTTTATGTATAGTATATATATATGTATAGTATATATATATATATATATATATATATATATAAAAATGTATTATATATATAGGTGTGTATTTACGTATATTTACATAATTGTGTGTTAATAAAGCAGTTTGAAGGTGTCAAGTTGGTCAGATGGTTAGTCACAGTGTGTACACACACACACCACACACACACACACACATATATATATATTTAGCAATTTTTTCTTTTATTATATGTACATGAATCTGTTTCATGCAATTAATCTTCTACCGCAAGGTGTGGTTATACAGCACAAAGAAAACCCAGAATATAAATATTTCTGTCAGAAAAACAAAAGCATTGTTCCTCCAGGAGCAATGTTAACTCAGCCATTTCATTCAATTCATTTCATTCTACAAAGTTTTTATTGTTTGTGTCATCATAACAAGAAATGGAACCATAATATAATGCTTCTATTTGTTCCTTTTTTCTTTCTCTGTAAATAGAAATCTTATTCACAATCTGCTATGACATAAAACGGGTACTGGAATAACTTACCTTACTTCTTACTAGACTTGCAGTCTTTGTTGTGTCTTCATGTGGACCAAACAAAGACTACAAGTACAGCTTAGGTTCTATCTTTACTGTTTCAAATTATATTCTAATTTTATTGATCTCTCTTGCTCTCTCTTTCTCGGAGTTTCATTCTATAGTGTTAACCATAACTAAAGAACTTTAAAGATTTAGTGATTGGTTGTTTCTTATATGTATTGTAGAATCCACCAAAATAAAAAGTAATGCAAGACAACAAATAACATAAGTAATAATCCTTTATACTAAAGCCACAAGGCCTGAAATTTTGGGTGAGAAAACTAGTCGATTACATTGACCCCCATGTTTCACTGGTACTTAATTTATTGACCCCAAAAGAATGCAAAGCAAAGTATATATGATATATCTATCTCTATTTATGTCTGTCTGTCTGTCTGTCTGTCTATCTATCTATTTATCTATCTATCTATCTATCTAGATAGATAGATAGTGCAAATGAGAAGTCTCTATATGGTTGCTTAAGTGGCTAATATTTGCTAGATTTCCCTTGAACGACACCCTAACATTTATGGGATAACGAGAACAGCCTGTTGGATGATGTAGCTTTAGTTACATGCTCTTTGAATAAAAGATAGGATAATTATAGCTGGAATGCCTTTGATCATAGATGTTCTTAATCAGAATATCTTTAGCAGACAGTTCTATTGAAGAACAGGGTCAACATTTTAATGGAGCATACTTTTGATATCTAATTTTTTTTCTCTACTTTGTTGGTTAGTGTGAGTCTTTGGTCATTCTGTAGACTATTGTTATGAAAATATAAAATAGCTTTGAGCTCAGTGTAGAAATTTGCATTCAGGTAGGTGTCCACCAAAGCTATCATTTGGTCCACTTTTTTTTATCAGTTCTTGAGATCTCAAAACTAGGAACCCACAAGAACATATATATATATATATATATATATATATATATATATATATATATATTCTGAAAGGTTGATTCTCATTTCAGGCTCTGTTGAAAGAAAGTGTAATATAAGTTCAAATTTCTGAAATTGAGATGAAGTGGCCTGGGAGTAAATTTGGGCAGGGTTGAGGCATTTAGCCTGTGGTAAAGCTTACAAAAGAAAAAAAAAAGTTAGCTTTAGAGAGTTAGTCCAATAAGTGGTCTGGATTATAAAAAGAAAATAAGGGTGACTTCACAAAGCCTGCAGTTGGACTTTTGGTGTTTTGAGTGGGAAACCAGAACATAAATCCTAACAAATATACTGCTTTAGTTTACAGCTTGTGCAACTAGTAATGGTACAGAATGGTCATCATGGTTATAGTTAAAGGGAGAAGTTTCGGAAAAGTGGTTAGACCAAACCTAAGTTTAGTAATACTGGCAAACAAGACAACATAGATATAACACTAACATGAAACATTTGGTGGCGGTGGCAACAGTGGCGGTGGTGTTGTTATTGTTAAGGTGGCAAGCTGGCAGAATTGTTAGTGTGTTAAAGAAAACGCTTCATGGCATTTCATTTAGTTCTTTTATCTTCATTCAGTCATTTGTCTGTGGCCATGCTGGAGCACCACCTTGAATTTTTAGTGGAATGAATCGACTCCAGTATTTATTTTTTAAGCCTGGTATTTATTCCATTGGACTCTTTTGCTGAACTCCCAAGTTACAGGGATGCAAACATACCAACACCAATTGTTAAGTGGTGGTTGGGGACAAATACTGACACAAAGACACACATACACATATATACACACACACACACAATGGGATTCCTTTAGTTTCCGTCTCCCAAATCCACTCACAAGGCTTTGGTTGACCCTAGGCTATAATAGAAGACACTTGCCTAAGGTGCCACACAATGGGACTGAACCCTGAACCATGTGGTTGGGAATCAAACTTCTTACCACATAGCTATGCCTGCACCTAGTTCTACACACTGAATCCAAATTCCACAAAGGTTGACTTTGCTTTTCATCCTTTCAGGGTTGACAAAATAAGTATCAGTTGAGCACTGAGGTCATTGTAATCAACTAATCAACTTTCCCCTCCCCTCAATTTACTTGGCCTTGTGCCAAAATTTGTGGTGGCATAGTAGTAGCAATAGTGGTATAGGTGTGAAAAAGTGAGTGGTATAATTTGGTTGCAAAAACTCTACTGATGTTCATACACCAGTTTTTTTTTTATTATCCCCCCCCCCCCTCACACACATTTAAATTAAATAATAACTTCCATTAAAAATATATGTTTTAAAAGTTGTTTTAAACATTTTCCTACTGATTATTTTCTTCTGTAAATTTTGTTCCTGATGTTTTAGTTTTATTTTGTATCCATTTTTCTATTTTGTATTTTTATCAATTTAAAAAATTTTTTTTTTATTTATTCTTTCTGTTGTAATAACTAATTAATAAAGCTATTAAATGGGGAAAAATAACTAAAGAAACATAAAACAACAATATACATATATGTATGTCTATATATATATATATATATATATATATATATATATATATATATATACATACACATACATATGCATGTATATATGTTCATACACACACACACACACATATATATATATATATATAATATATATGATATTATTGTATAATTTAGCTGTCTAGGTTATATTGATGTAAAATTGTATTTCTGTTTATGTCCTCTATATCAACATTGATACAGTTGTATTGAATTGTCTGTAAAAATATTGTTATATTTCCTATCAGTGCCCCAGTATGACCAGAGACAAGGATTTAAATCAATTTAAATACACCTGATGTCACTGTATGCAGTCTTAATAATGTAGTAACGTTTTTGTCTCTATGCCCTCTTTTATAAATGAAAATGATTTATTTTTAATATTATTTACAGAAATGAAAGATTGTTCTTTTTTCTTTGTCAAGTGTCTTATTTCTACATTGAGCACTTGTAGTCTAGTGAATTAAAATTTTATTATTATTATTATTGATATAGCAAAGCTTTGTAAGTAGATTTGGTAGAACAGAAACTAAAAGAAGCCCTTCATTTGTGTGTGTGTGTGTGTGTGTGTGTGTGTGTCTGTTTAGCCCTCACCACCATTTGATGACTGGTGTTTGTTTGTTTATGCCTGCATGACTTAGCAGCTTGGTAAAAGAGTCTGATAAAATAAGTACTGGGGTGGATTTGTCGAGCAAAAATAAAAAAAATAAAAATTTTAGGCAGTGCTCCAGCATGACTGCATTCCACTGACTGAAGCAATATTAGCTTAGAAATAAAGATCCTTCGTGTTAATCCAATATATTACTATGTACATATCTAGGAATAAGATACGTAGATTCTTATTAGAGTTTCATTGGAGATAGTGGTTTGTGGTAGCTGTTTCCATTTGCAGTCATGAGATAGTGTCGTTTGTGGCTACAGTTCTTGCCATTGAATATCAGTAGTCGCATTGATAATACCAAGCTCCTAATATTGGATCACACATACCTTGAATTTTGAAGAAAACATGGTCTAACCACAAGTTCTTGCAGATGCAGAGATCAATACTAATATTATCCACTGGATCCCAGAGCAGATACATACTAGGTTTTTAGGCAAGTAAATTGAAGAATTATAGCAGCAGATTCTTTATGTTTAACCTTATGTAAGAATATTTGGAAGGAAATTTGTTTGGTAGATTTGATGAATTTGCATACACCATAGAGAGTTACCTTTTTTTTAAGCCAGTGCGAGTTTAACTCTAGCTGTCCGGCTGTGGTGACCCAGTCTGAACGTGATCAGTACCAGGGATTCACTGGCTGTAGGTAAATGCCCAAACAAGTACAAATAATACCTCTTTACAATGTTTGGGATTCCATTGTGTATCAGTTCATCCATGTCCCAAACTGGCTTGATGGCTGGTTCATATTTCATTGGTGTGGCATAAAAGATATCATAAAGACAGGAGTAAGGAGGATGTAAAGTGTGGAGGAAGAAGGATTCTGATGAAATTTTCTTTAGCGTGATTTACTGAGGCTGAGATGCGGAATACTTGCATTTAATGAACTTAGTTGTAGATTGCTGCTATACATGTATAGTTGAACAAACAACTGTTGTTGTTTGACTTTGAGATAGTCCTCTTTGAGCAGATCTGTGATTAATGCTATTCATATTGTGACTGTCCTGTCTCTTTCGTTATTTTAGTTGTAATCTAGGTGTCTTTTGTTAAGTGATTTGAAGGAAATTGGGTTATTATTTCAAGCCAGTCATGTGACCATGAATTTTCATGTAGAGGCTTCCCTATTAGTTTGAGTAACCATGTGAGGTTTTAACAGAGAAACAAACAGAAAAGTGGATAGTTTTTCTGTGGTTAATTTAGACAGTGAATATAGACTTTCCTATTAAACATAGTGTACAAAATATATAAATGTGTGTGCGGTGGTGATTATATGTTGCTTTCAAAATATACCAATTATAAGGATAGGATAATGTTTGTGTGGTTAAATACCATTTGTAGGAGAGGCTGTGAAAGACTGTGAAATATATAAGAAAGCTAAATTTGTTATAATAGGCTTTTCTGTTGTAATATCATAATGTTAGTTATAACTAGATAGATAAATAGGCAGGTAGGTAGATAGATACTGGATGGGTGGATGGACGGAGTTTCTTCCTTCCTTCCCTCCTTTCTTTCTTTCTTTTTTCTTTCTTTCTTCCTTCTTTTCTGCCTTCCTTCCTTTCTTTCTTTCTTCCTTCCTTCCTTCTTTTCTGCCTTCCTTTCTTCCTTCCTTCCTTCCTTTCTTTCTTTCTTTCTTTCTTTCTTTCTTTCTTTCTTTCTTTCTTTCTTTCTTTCTAAATGGCATGTGACCTTGTTGCTAGATGCATTTCTTCAGCTCAGTTCATTAGGGGTACTTTTCATGACAGTTGTATGGCAGCACCATTCCAGTTGTGTGAAGAACTTAAGCTAGAGCATGATGGTTTTTCATTTCTCTTTGAAACGACTAGAGTTGATATATTTTTATGGACTTAACAAAAAAGGCATATACTGCCATTTATGATAATAACTTTGCCATAGAGAGAGAGAGAGAGAGAGAGAGAGAGAAAACATGGAATTTTGTAAGTGTGCCTAGTGCAAAGCTGTTAATATTTGCCTTGTCATTTTTGAGTAACTATAAATAATGTGATAAGGACATTTTTGTGTATCATGTCTGATTAACTGACATGTATGTCTTTATGAGTCTGTGCTTGTTTCTGCAGACATACAAATGTGCAAGCTTATGATTGGAAAACAGTGCTGCAAGTAAGTAAATGTATTTGTATGGATTGACTAATTGTTACATATTTTACCAATCATGAGCATTGTGATATGAGTTCATATTTTTATATGTGTTTGTATTGATGTGTGTGTATATATATATTATATACTTGTCTATACATATGTATATACACGTTTGCATGTGTGTGTGTGTAGGTGTAATTGTATGGTTAAGAACTTTGATTCCCAATCACTTGGTTTTGGATTCAGTCCCCAATGCAGAGTACCTAGGGCAAGTGTCTTCCATATGAATCCATGCTCATCAAACCCTTAAGAGTGGAATTTGTCGACAAAAACTGAAGACGCCCATTGTACGTGTGCGTCTCCTAATCTTGACAAAATATTATATTCACTTCTGTATAAACATATCTGGCTTTGAAGAAATTACTTCACTTGAAAACAGGAAGGGTGACCAGCTATAAATGAATATGCTTCAGTAAACACTGTCCAACCCATGCAAGCATGAAAAAGTGGATGTTAAATGACAAGGATTATATTTATATATATATATATATATATATATATATATATATATATATATATATATATTTGTATACAAAGTATTGGGGGGGGGGATTAGTTCATAGGTGATCTAAACGATTAGGTACACTAGTTAAGTGCTGTAACGGATTACTGGAGCTCCAAGGTTGTAGCCGAGGTCATCTTATTGATATATACCATTCTCATTTTCCGTTCCCCACCCCCACAATTTGTCTCTGATGATGGAATATCCCATACTAGAGGATATTCCTGGAAACAGCTGTGAGATTTTGAATTTCTTCCAGTAATATTGTATATGACTTGAGATCTTTGCCTTGTTTTAATGTTTGACGTCCTGTTTAACAATTATATATGTGCGTGTGTGTGTATGTATATATATATATATATACATATATATATATATATATATGTATATGTATATATGTATATGTATATATGTATATGTATATGTATGTATGTATATATATGTATGTATATATATATGTATGTATATATATGTATATATATGTATATGTATATATGTATATGTATATATGTATGTATATAGGTATGTATATATATGTATGTATATATGTATATATATGTATGTTTATATGTATATATATATATATATGGCAAATAAGAAAATGGACAGGATGAACAGTTGACAAACATCAGCCTGTAAACATTCAATTATATCTATTAATTGATTACAATCGTATATATAAATGATCCAAATAAACCAATGAAATAAGCAAATAAACAAGTAAATAAATAGATAAATAAATAAAAATAGATGAATCAGAATAAATGAGTGAACAAATACTAAACTCTTACAGCTGTTTCTACCACGAGGTTGCTCAATCTGCTAAGTTTTCCACATCACGCCACAATGTCTTATCCTCGTTATTTCCCCCCAGTAAAATTGTAATACATTGTGTCTCTCATAACCTGTGGAAATTACTCCTAGAAGTGACTTTCTTTACCATAAAATGTAATTCCCAAGGATTATGGATATCACCTTGGAATTGACGTTTTCACCATTCCTTACTATTTCTATTATGTTATATTATTTTACTTTATTATTTTACCTTCCTCACATGTTAGATTCCTAACATTATGGTCCAACCCCTGTCCAATGTTTGTTCAACCTTTGTAAAATCCCAGTATATCACTGGCATGATGTTGAAAACTTGGCAGATTGGGCCACCCCATGGTAAAAACAGCTGTAAGTGTTTAGTATTTGTTCACTCATTTATTCTTATTTGTTTATTTATGTATTTATTTACGTCTACGAAATCCACTCACAAGGCTTTGGTCGGCCCGAGGGTATAGTAGAAGACACTTGCACAAGGTGCCACGCATTGGGAATGAACCCGGAACCATGTGGTTTGTAAGCAAGCTACTTACCACACAGTCACTCCTACGCCTATATATATATATATATATATATATATATATTAGAAGAATGCCTAGCATTGCCCAGGAGGGAAAGTGTCTATAAATAATCCAGAATTGCTTTTAATGAAGGCAGGTTTTAATAGAACATTTCTAGATTCTTCTTGAAAGGTTATCTTTTATGTAAGACTGCTATAAATGTATTTTCCGATACATTTATAGCAGTCTAGTGTCTTAACATGCTGGGTCTTGAATAGGTACTCAAAATTTATAGTATATTTTGTAATGCAATGGTGTAAATTACATAAATTTAAACCAGAAATATTAAGTAAATGTGAAAAGTTTTATTTCATATGAAACTGTTATCTTTCATCATGTTTTAGTCATTGGAGTGTGGCCATGCTGGGGCACCACCTTGATGGGGTTTTTTCAAACAAATTGACCTCAGTATTTATTTATCTATTCAATCTCTTTTGCTAGACTGTTAATTTACAGGGACATAAACAAACCAACATGGGTGTGGGACAAACAAACAAGCACACACACACACACACACACACACACAAGTCTGATACAGTTCCTCAGCTTACCAGCTCTGGTCAAACTGTTCAACTCATGCCAGCATGGACAACAGACGTTAAGTGATGATAATGATAATATATGATGGGCTTCTTTCAGTTTCTGTTAATCAAATCGACTCACAAAGTTTTGATTGGCCCAGGATTATATAGTTTGTAGAAGATACTTACTCAAGATACCATGTAGTGGGACTGAACCCAATACCACATGTTCGGGAAGCAAACTTCTTGACCACACAGCTACATTTGCACCTATTATTATGGAAGATAATACATTATTTTTTATTATCACATATTATCCAGTCCACTCTGTAAAGTGGTTGGTATTAGGAAGAGGCATCTACCTGTAAAAATCATGCCAAAACAGACAATGGAGCTTGGTACAGTTTCCTGGCTTGCCAACTCCTGTTAAACTTTCCAACCCATGCCAGCCAACATAGAAGATGGATGTTAAATGGTGACAATGATGATTATCTTGAATTCTTTAATTCTCACTACAATTTGAAAAATGTGTAGAAACTGGATTGTAAGGAGGTAAACAACATATGGAAATTAAGTCATTCTCTTATAATTTGTAAACACCAGAATGCCCAAATGAGAGTCACTCATCCAAATATTGGAAGTGCAATACATGCAGTGATAAGGAGTGAATTGTATTCAGCTCCAGCTTATATGATATTAGATCCTTACCCATCATAGCCTTGGCAGTTCTGAACATTATAATCCAGTGCATTAGGATATTCAATGGTTTTTGGTTTTAGCAACATGTGTATAGCTACCAGAGACTGTGGGGTCTTCCAGCACTTGAGCACTTTATATAAAGTTGGCCCTTCAAGATGCTCTCCAGCAACTGTCAATGTTTTGTCCATGGGATCTATTGTTTGACAAAGCAAAGTTTGTGTGTTCTAGAAATTGAAGTCTGCTAAATTGAATTGAATTGGACTTCTCTTGGTATGTAGTGTGTGTGTGTGTGTAAATGAATGATTTGCTACTGTTCAAATACATGCCACTGCCCACTCAAATATTACTCTTAGTTCATTTTTGTTTAAATCATGCAAATTACTTAGGCCATAAATGTGTTCTACTCTTTTTCGTATAAATCTGAGTCCTTTGGCTACTGGAGATAAGGGCAGACAATTGTGCTGATGATGACTTATATCACCAGAAATATGTGTCCATGGCTGTCTTCTTATTCTCTAGGAATTAAGCTTGTCCTTTCCCTTAATGGCAAATCAACTTTAGAGAATCTTGAAACTATTTCCCCTTCTCAAATGGAATAGGTTTTAATTCATCATCATCATCATTTAATGTCCGTTGTCCATGCTGGCATGGGTTGGATGGTTTGACTGGGTTGTCACACTGGAAGGCTATGTCAGGCTCCAGTCCAATTTGGCATGGTTTTCTATAGCTGAATGTCCTGTCTAACGCCAACCACTCTGAGAGTATTATGGGTGCTTTTACGTGCCATTGGCATGGGTGCCATTTGCATGACACCGGTATTTGCCACGACTGCTATTTTACTTGGCTTGATGGGTCTTCTTCTCAAGCACATCATAATGCCAAAGGTCTTGGTCATTGCCTCCGCGAGGCCCAATACTTGAAAAGAACTCGGTCACCTTGCCTCCGTGAAGCCTAATACTCAAAAGGAACTCAGCCACCTTGCCATTTGGTAATTATGATACATCCTCTAGTAGTGGAGATAATTCTAATAAATCAAGAATTTATTTTGTATGGTATTTGATATGCCTTTATTTGTCAATGTCATTCAAATACATGAAAGTGACCTCTTTAAGTTAATTCTCTTAGCCTGTTTTTGTAAATATATATAATATATTTATATGTGTGTATATGCAGAAGAATAAACAGAGTAGGAAAGAGAAAGACTGGCACTTGTAAGAATAGAATTGTTGCAGTTTATTGCATGCTAACAACAAATCACTTGGTTTTGCTTTGGAAGCTGTCAAAATTTTGTACAGCTCTCCTCCCACACTTTATTTCAATAATTACTATTCACCATCAACTCTGATTTAAAGGTGCAAGATCATTGGACCTAGGTTCTTGAATTGAGACTCTGCTACAGTCATTATTATATGCCTTTAGACAACATGCATTAAGTTTGGTTACCTATGTCTGATTTGCTGAGAAATAGGTTGGCTGAAATATATATTTCAATTGAGCGGTAGCTGTGTGTGTTGCGTGTGGAGGGATTTGGCTTAGTGGTTAGAGGTGTTGGACTCGTGATCATAAGATTGTGGTTTCGATTCCTTGACCAGGTGATACATTGTGTTCTTGAGAGCAAAACATTTCATTTCAGGTTGCTCCAGTTCACTCAGCCGGTAAAAATGAGTCATTCTGTGACGGGCTGGTGTCCCATCAAGAGGGGGAATTTATACACCAGAGAAACCAAGAAACCGTCCCTATTACTTGGGAAGGAGCTTTAATCCTTATCCTTTGTGTGTGAGATATAAATCTGTTGGTGGTAATAAAAAGTAGTCTCATTGCACAACGTATGCAATACACAGTGAACCAATAGAATAAGTACTGGAGTTGATTACTTTGACTAAACCCTGTGTGTGTGTATATATATTATATATATATGTGTATGTGTATAATCTTTATTTGTGCAGGGAAGTAGCAATACCCAGATTTGAGTTGTGTTTGGGCTCTCTGTAAAGACAGTTAGAGGTTCTAGATCAAATCCTTGCAGACTTATGGATATCCAAAAACCTAAGTATCCATTCTAAATACATTTTGGCTGATTTGAATTTGAATCACTGTTGTTTTTTGTTATCGGAGAACAGCTCCTCCCTTCAGATGATGTTTGTTTGTTCATAGCACATTCAATTCTGATGTCTTGCATGTACACTGAATTACTGTTCTATGGAAATCCATTCCATTCCAATTAAACTGTCTGAGAGATAGCTTATACACATTACAGACCCTGCAGTCTTTCTTTACATATTTTGCAACTATTTTCAGCCTATTGATCTGTTTCGTGTACAAACCTGGCAACATGCTGCACTTAATTCATCAAATATTTTCAACACATCATATAAGGCTCATTCAATTGCTCACTGTTTTACTTATCCCCCCCCCCCCGTCTCTACTAGCCATGCATTTCTAACTCAACTACATATACTAGGTTTTTGTTTGCATTTTACTTCATAACTTTCCAGTTTATTTGTATAAGCCTATTAAACTGGGTTGATTTACCTTTTAGGACCTACCCAATACCCGTCCTGCATTAAGTATTTCTATTTTTACTTTTTTTTTCTTTTCCTTTATCATTTACATTGCGTCATTTCTCAGGTCTTCCCTTACCATCTCTCTTCAGTTTTAGGAAGCTGGAAGTGACACTCCAAGAATCTTCCAAGCTGCATTTCCTCTAATCAGGTATCTGCTAGCCCTGCCCTCGCCTTTCACTTTTGTTATTACTTTCTCTAAGGCCACATGAACTTAGCTTAACAGAGCCAGACTTTGCAAGTGTTTGAGTCCTCCCCCTGATGAGCTGGTCTTACAGTGTAATTTATTATTGATAAACTCAGTCATAAATTATGTAACTCTGTATCTATGGTGCATAGAGTACCTTATTTGATTGTATATAAGACATATTTTTGTCAAAAAAATGTGTCAAAAAATCTCTCTGAGTTCTATATGTGGAGTTAGGCATATATTATGTGATTTAATGCACTAAAAACTATTTTTTCCCCACTGAATATGCACTACTGAAATTAGGGTGTATCTAATATGCTTGTGCATCCTTTATGCTATCAAATGCAGTGCTTAATTGAAAGTGATCTGTTTTTTTTGTTTTTTTTTTAACCTAGCGGTTCAATAAAAGAGGAAAATAAAAAAGTACCAGGCATAAAAAAGAAAGAACTGCTGTCAATTTGTTGGATTAAAATGCTTCAAGGCAGTGCCCCAGCATGGCCATGATCTAATGACTGAAAATGATAAAAGAACCACTAAATTCCTTAGTAAAACTTAAAGCTAAGGGAGGTAACTCTTTTACCTATCAAGGTTGCTTTACCTGCTAGAAATAGATACCCAATATGCTTTTAAATCGGATCCCAATGCTGGATATTCAAGAACCAAATGAAGGGCAGATTTTCAATCCTGGGATCATTCTGATTCCAAAAAGGTATAATATGTCTATGTAGAGCAAATGTAGACTGAGATACAGGGATCTCAGACAGACAAAATTTCACTTTTCTTAATATAGATGTTCTGCTTTCTGGCATTAAGTGCAATCATTCCAATATAGCAGCAACTTCACTCGACATCTTTTCTTAATTGGTTGTCGTTTGCTTTTAACCACCAAATTTTAGAATCTGTCTTGTATAGATCTGGAATTGTGGTCAAAACACAACCTGATCAAGGTGTGAGTTACTTTAATCCATCTGTAGAACTAAATACTTCTGTCTCTGATAAATTTGTGTCCTTGAGCAGTCAATATAAGAAATAATTATCATGACAGCAACAAGACATTAATGTCAGCTTAATCAAAGAAAACAAATGTCATGCAGTGCAGACCTACACAATGTCTGCCAACTTAGGAAATGAATATAAGACATGACAATAATGATGATAGTCTAATAAGATTGTTCCTGATGGATGTGTAGGTTGCTTACCTTCACTCTTGTTTATGAGGAAGCCTTAGGATAGGCCACTTAAGTAAACATATGAAAATCTAGTCAAACAAAGAAGCAGTTTTTATCTGTATTTTATTTATGGACATCTTTGTTTTGACATTTTGAAACTTAATTGAAGAAAAGTAGACTGCTACATGAAGCAGGTCAAGTAAACAAACTGCTTAAAATCCTTTGTTTTGTTGAGGCTGGGTCAGCCCTGATAGTGCAGTCCGATGATCAAAGACATTCAGCCTCTGACCATCCATTTTCAAAAATTTATTTTTCTTTGTTTAATTTTTTCGGACTTTTGTTTTTCTAGAATTAGATTATCCAATATGTAGATTTCTATATTAGGATAGATATTATTGTTGATTACCATTTTAACTATATTTGATCACAGTACAAAGAGCAAAAACAAACCCCAAACATTTCTGTCTAGAGACTCTGATTTATAGGTTTAACCCTTTAGCATTCAGATTTCTCTGTCAAACATAAACCTTATTTCTTCTCATTGTTTTGAATTAATCATGCATTATCTTATAGCTTCAAGATTTCGATGATGTGATTTGTTTCTTTTTAGGATGACGTTGTAGGGTAGGTATGAGAGGCCAGATCTAGCTGGTTTGAACATAAAAACAGGTAGAATATTTGTGCTGTATAAGGCCAATTTAAGCACTAAAGGGTTGAACTGATTGTTTATGTCATCAGTACGAGGGAGCCTTTAACATGGTCATTTGACCTGTTAACAATAGAAGCCAAATCACTGTTGTGAAAGCTATACACACCATGACTTAACCCTTTCGTTAACAACCCGGCTGAAACCACCTCTGACTCTGTAGTACAAATGTCTTGTCTTCAAAAGTTCTGAATTAAAATTCTCCACCAAACCTTAGTCACAATTTATGTTCCTAACACTAGCTTAATGATAACTAAGTTATTTTATTAAATTCTTTGTTATATCTAAAATTAATTGAAAGAAACACAGGGCATCTCAACAGAAATATGGTAACAAAAGGGTTAAACATTCATGAGTTTATTGCGAATTTGCTGTAATACTGTGCAGGCAAAACTTATAGCTCTGTGTTACTGATGAACATTACTTGTTGTCTTAGGTTCTGTTGTTTTACTTTTATGAAAATCTTCTCATGATATTTAGAAAGATGGTAGTTAGTTTAGTGTTCTAGTATAAATTTGCTTCTCAATTCACACAATATATATTGTACTTCTCTCTCTATTATCATCTGCTTTAATGTCTACATTTCCATGCTTGCGTGGTCTAGAGGAATTTGTTGAGGTAGACATTCTATAGGTGAATGCCATTCCTGTTGCCAAGCCTCAGCTGTTTCCAAGTAGAGTAATATTTCGCTATAACCAGGTATGTTTTTATAGAAGATTGGAAACAGGTACTGCATAATGGTGGCACTTGTTTACAACTATCACACAATGTCAAGACAAGGAAACATGAACACACACACACACGGCAGGCTTATTTCAGTTTTTGTCTACCAGACCCACTCACAAGAGGCATGTAGAAAACACATGCCCAAGGTGCCATGCAATAGGACTAAACATTAAACCTGAAGATGTCTCCCTACATCCCTCTTCACTGAGCATTCCTAATCTTGTGGGTTCATGGGTGCTGGTGCCAGTGCCACCTAAAAGCATCTGTGCATGAAAGCACCCAGTACACTCTGTAAAGTGGTTGGCATTAGGAAAGGTATCCAGCCATAGAAACCATGCCAAAACAGACATGGAACCTCGACAACCCATCAGCTGGTCAGCTCCTGTCAAACCATCCAACCCATGCCAGCATAGAAAATGGACATTAAATTATGATGATGATAATGATAATGGTTGGGAGGCTAGCTTGTTAACCACACAGACCTTGCCTGTGTCTTGTGTATGTGTGTAAATGAAAATTCAACAAACAAAAAAAAAAAAAAAAGTTATATATATATATATGTGCGCTTACCAAATTTTTAATGAAAATAGCTGCCAAGAATATGCCTCTTCTGAGATGTTGGCTTGTCTTTTGCTTGGAATTATTCTGTTGGTTTTCTTTCTCTTTCCCTCTTGTTTGATGGTGTTTTCTTAATATATCTACGTATATTAATGTTGATTGTAATTACTGGAAAATTATATAACTAATATAGATTGCTGGTGCCTGTATCAATTTACAATTTGGCTTCTTAATCAGCTTCTGTATGACTTCATTAACACTGTCTTTACAATTAACTTATTTGTTTGTGATTTTCCAACAAAATTGAATCATAGCTTTCAATTCATACCTATATTACAAGCCTTAGAGTGTCTTTTGTTGTTTTTATGCGTGTGTGTGTGTATATATGTATGTGTATATACATCTGTATGTATGTATGTGTATATATGTGTGTGTGTGTGTGTATATATATATATGTATGTATATATACTCCCACACATACACAAACACACGCATTAAGTGAATTTCTTTTCATGTCAGGAACAATAGCTATAGAGACTTAGTGGCTATCATTGGGATATTCTTGCAGCAAGAACAAACATTTTTGAGTTCAGATCCAATGTGCATGTTTCTTTGCATTTTTAGACAGAATATAGAAGCCTGTCAAGTGTGTGTGTGTGTGTGTGTGTGCACATTCACTCGTGCATGTCTATTTGTATGTACCCTTGTCGTAATATCATGGTTGTAAACAAGCATTATCAGCACACAAGCAATATTGTTTGTTTCCAGTCTTTCATAAAAATCATGCCTGGCCATGGGGGAAAATATTGCCTCAGTTGGAAATAGGAGATGGTTGGCAATAGGAAGGGCATTCAACTGTTGAAGATCTGTCTCAACAAATTCTATCTGACCCATGCAAGCATGGAAAAGTAGAAGTTATGATGATGACGACGATATTCTGCTTTACATCATCTCACTTAGCAGTTTAGAGTAGGGATTTTGATAAGCTTACTTTTGATACACCGGTATCTTATATAAAGGGAAAGATAGATTTATCTGTTATCTGCTTAAAGTCACATGTCTTAAACTAAGTACCTACTCTTTAGAATTTGCTTGGGGTTTAGGAAACATTGTCTTGAGTTTGTGTTAGTCTGTCTAGCATAGAAAGAGACTGTTCTTCCATCAGCTATGAACCATATACATTTGGTGATTGCCATTCCAGATATTGTGATTTTGAGTTTAACCTCTTAGCATTTAAATGACCATATCCAGCACAAATTTTCTGTTTTATGCTCAAACTGACCAGATCTGGCTTTTTTACACCTACCCTACAATTCTAAAAAATAGTTACATCAATGAAATCTCAAGGGTGTCAAATAATGTTAAAGGTTAAGGGAGGAGAAAAGGATAGCAACCTGTATGGCTCCAATTTTGAGTTGGATATTGTGCTATAGGATTATGTCTTATTAGTGAACATCTCCAACTCTTTGCAAGATTCACCTCCAGAGTTCTAACACAATAGGCAGCTGGATAAAGTTGATGTTTTAATGTGTCATTGTTAGCTCCTTGTACAACGACTCTTGTCTTCTATAATTTAAAGCAATACTTAAATGTAGTAGTGGACTAAAATAACTGGGTGGTTTGATTGTCAAAAAGTATGAGAACAACATCTCATTGCTTACCCTTAAGAGGCCTTGAATTCAACACTGCAAGTATAATTTGTTAAATTATACTGCACTTGCACTGCTAACACTGACAACACCTACTTAACCATGGAAGTGAAATGAACAGGCTGTAGCTGTCTCATTGATATGACACAGTTTGTGTGTAAGCTGCTTACTGCCCATCATTTTGGCAGTGATCAGTTGTTAGAGACCTTGTCTTCTCAGCCAGCTGTGGTTCTATTTAGAAATTTGTATAAGTACATAAAGATGCAGGCATGGTACCTTGGGTGTCTTCTACTATAGCCCCGGCCCAACCAAATTCTTGTGAGTGGTTCTAGTTGGTGGAAACTGAAAGAAACCTGCTGTGTATATATGTGTATATATACATATATGTATATGTGTTACTTTCTCCTAGCCATGACCTTATATAATAGTTGTAAACAAGTGTCACTGTTAGGTGGGTGGTGTCCTTCTGTTCCAATTTCCTGTCTCTGGTCATGAAGAAATATTAACTTACTTGGAAGCAAGTGAGGGTTGGGTACAGGAAGGGCATCTAGCCAAAGAAAATCTGCCTCAACAAAAATTTCATTTAACCCATGCAAACATGGTATTGTATACATTAAACCAATACTGATTATGATGACAATGACATTTGGAATTGGTTTTTCAGTCGCATATCTTACAATATATAAACTTGATGCTTCAGAAGTATGATTAACTAATTTCCAAATATATTAAACTAAACATACCTAGGAAGGAGAGAGAGAGTGTCCTAAAATATAATCATGTAAAAAAGTCTGGTGTTAGGTTTTTACAGTGTTTGCTGCATCACAAAGAGAGTAATGGGGGGGGGGGAAATGTTTGTGTGTGTAGAACAGTTATCACCTTAGACCTCTAACTTCATCCTCATCTTGTGATATTTATGTCTCTTGTCTACTGCTTTTGTGGTATATGTCATGTTTGGAATTGAAACATAATTCATAGTTTGCAAGAGGTAGGTGTGTGTGTGTGTGTGTGTGTGTGGTTGGGGTACTTCAGTTAAATGAAAAAAAAAAGGAAAAATTTAACGTCTTTCTGTGTTTATTTAGACTTGAATTGCAGCATCATATATTATGTTTTCTAATATATATTTATGTGTGAATAAATATATATACCTACATCATAGATATACAATGCTGGAGTATATACATACACACGTGTGTGTGTATGTATGTATGTATATATATATATATATATATATAAAGACTGTAAAGAAACAGGAAACAACTTCTATCTCATTCCAGGGTGAAAAACTAGAGGTAGTTGATAGCTTCCGCTATCTGGGCGACCAAGTTAGTAGTGGGGGTGGGTGCGCTGAAAGTGTAGCTGCTAGAATAAGAATAGCCTGGGCAAAGTTTAGAGAGCTCCTACCCCTGCTGGCGACAAAGGGACTCTCACTCAGAGTAAAAGGCAGACTGTATGACGCATGCGTACGAACAACCATGCTACATGGCAGTGAAACATGGGCTGTAACTGCTGAGGACATACGTAAGCTCGCAAGGAATGAAGCCAGTATGCTCCGTTGGATGTGTAATGTCAATGTGAATACCCGTCAGAGTGTAAGTATCTTGAGAGAAAAGCTGAACATTAGAAGCATCAGTTGTGGTGTGCAAGAGAGACGATTGCACTGGTATGGACATGTGGTGAGAATGGATGAGGATAGCTGCGTGAAAAAGTGCCACACCCTAACAGTTGAGGGAACCCGTGGAAGAGGTAGGCCCAGGAAGACCTGGGCTGAGGTGGTGAGGCAAGACCTTCGAACATTGGGCCTCACCGAGGCGATGACTACTGACCAAGACCTTTGGAAATGTGCTGTGCGTGAGAAGACCCGGCAAGCCAAGTAAGATCGTTGCCAGTGCCCCTGGACTGGTTCTTGTGCGGGTGGCACATGAGATGCACCATTTTGAGTGTGGCCGTTGCCAGTACTGCCTGACTGGCTCCCGTAGGATTTTCGAGCGAGATCGTTGCCAGTGCCCCTGGACTGGCTTGTGCGGGTGGCACATAAAAGACACCATTTCGAGCGTGGCCGTTTTCGTGCGGGTGACACGTAAAAGCACCCACTACACTCTCTGAGTGGTTGGCGTTAGGAAGGGCATCCAGCTGTAGAAACTCTGCCAAATTAGACTGGAGCCTGGTGTTGCCATCCGGTTTCACCAGTCCTCAGTCAAATCGTCCAACCCATGCTAGCATGGAAAGCGGACGTTAAACGATGATGATGATACACACACACACACACACACACACACACACACACACACACACACACACACATATATGCATACATACATACACATACGTGTGTGTATATGAATGTAGCAGTTCTAGACTGGAGGCAAAACTGTCTTATGCATATCCATTCAAAGTTGATGATTCACTCCAGCATTGTATATCTATATACTAAACTCTGAAGAGTTGAGTTAAGATGATTATATAGTGATTCTACAAGAATTATGTAATCCTGTGAGTAATTTACTGAAATATGTGTATGTTTTATAAAGCATAGAATACCATACAGCTTTTCTGTGTTTTATTAATACTATGCATGCACATACGCGCACACATGTACACTCACACGCACACAAAGAATAGATTTTATTATATTGAAGACACTACCATACTTCCGTTCAATCATTTTTATTAATGATTTTTCATATATATTTTTTAGTCCTTTATATTGTATGGAACATTTTTCAAGCTATTTTTGGCCTTATCATCTGAATGAAGTGGTGATAATGATGCATTATTTCTCTGTTTTGTCATCTGTAGCTAAGGGTTATCGAATGATGTAACTGAAATCATTATTGGCAGATTTGAAATTGTTTAATTGCTAACTTCTTGAAGCTTCGATAATTTATTTCACATGTTGATTTTTGGTTTTTCCTATTAACAAAACTTCTGTAGCTAATTTTTTTCAGTTTTTGTAGAATTTTTGTTACTTAGAGTTAAGCTACTGATTAAAAAAATTCTTGTTGCTGTTTCAGTTTTTGATTCAGTAAATAATGAAGATAACAACTCGTGCTTTGCTCCCAACTAGAATTTTAGACATTATTACTGCTAACTGGAGAGTAAAAATAAATCAGAAAGTTATTCCTCAAGCATTATATCATTAGTAAGACATTGCAAGTTATTTCTGGAAATTGGTAAACTTCTACTACAAAAGGAAGAGAATTTTGTTATGTTCATATGTACTGGAAAAGTATATCCTTGTAAAAATTGAGTTATTGATTTTTTTCCAATGTTGTAGATTGTTTTGATATTTGTCCTTGGGTCACTTCTGATCTAATAGAACATGATCAGTTGTGTTCCTGTTGTGACCCTCTCTTTGGAAGAATTTTCTTTTGTTTAATAAGACACAAAAGAAGTTTGTTTCCTGATTGCATAGTTCTGATTCAGTCCCCATTACATGACAATTTGGACAAGTGTTTTCTATTATAGTCTTGAGTTGATGAAAGTTTTGTGAGTGGATTTGGTAGGTGGAAGCCGAAAGAAACACATTGAGTGTGTTTATTTGTGTTTTGTTTTGATATCATGTGATACAGTGTCATACAAACAATGTCATCCATTCCCCAGTATTCTGTGAAAACATGTCTGGACATAGAAAAATATTAACGTACTTGGAAACAGGTGAGGGTTGGCGACAGAAAGGGCATCTGGCTGTAGAAAGTCTGTCTCAAATAAACCTTGTCCAACCCATGCAAGCATGGAAACGTGGATGTTAAATGATGATGATGACAACAACATAACTTTAAGTTCATTGTCCAAAGTGGATAGTGAACTCTTCTTTGTGGTAGTTAATGGATTTGGAGTAGATTTGACTGCTATTTCTAGTATGTTGAGTGATTGAGTAGAAAACTCTCTCTTCATTCTCTTGATGACAAATGAGAATTTAAAAGTGACTGTAAGTTTGGCTTATCCAAAAACTTGGCCAATTTTCGGACAGACAGCTGTTTCTTATCCAAAACATACACACTATTTCTCTCCTTCTCTATCTATCTCTTTATTTCTCTTTTACTCTTATTGAAACATTCACATAAGTACACAATTGAATCTGCATTTCAATCCATAACAGAGAACTGTCAGATATGAATACGGCTATTTCATTATTTAACTTACACACACACACGCACACACACAACACATATGCACACAAATTCTTTTTATTATCAGACAAGGCATTTAGTTCATATAATCCTACCAGCAGTAGTATAAACATACCTGGTCTGCCAATTATTTACAAAAAAATCAATAAAAGCACACCTGACCTCAAAATTATAGGAAATCAATCCAATTTGTATACAACAGAACTCTGTCTTCGGATAATCTATTGAAGCACTGTAGATATAATCAGATAGCCAGTGTCAATTCTTGTGAAAATGTTACAATGAAATTTTGAAAGTGTGTGTGTGTGTGTGTGTGTGTGTGTGTGTGTGTGTGTGTGTGTGAGATGGTTTGATCAGAAAGGAGGAGCTATGCCATGATCTTTGCACACTCTTCAAGATGTGGGAAGTTAATATAATTGGTTTCAGTTTGGACATGTGTAAGCCATTGTAGGAAGGATGGAAATTTTTGAGAGGTAGGGTTGTCTGAATGATAAGTGTGGAGGCATGATGGGTGATGGGAGGCAAAACAAGTCTGTTAAGTAGACCAAGGTGAAGGTGCTATGTTGTTAGACAGAGGAGAAAAGTTGATTGCAATAGGAGCAATGAGGAAACGGTGTCTGTGGACAGAGATTGTAATGATGTCATGAATGAATCTTTGTTAATCTTTTCCTAAATCTTTCAGGTATGGTCAAGGCTGTTTGTGTTTTGATAGCAAAAGGCGTTTTGAGTAGAATTTCATTACAAATCTTAGTTGATCTTTGTAGAGAATCATCAGATAATCAAAACTGAAGTATTTTCTGAGTTTGATTAAGAAGACTAGTCTTTGGCTTGCAAGTTAAGCTATATTATGTAAATGAGTGTAGTGTGTGTGTATGTGTCTTTACATTATATGAATAAAATACATTCTGTCAGTTCTACTAGCTGTGCAGGCAGAGAAATTGAATAAAGTTGATTGGAACTAGATAGACAGTACATGTGCAGAAGCAAAAGTATGTTTCATGTTTATTGTCTTGCAGATACCATATTTAACAATGGTTACTTGGCTTGTTCAAAATAGCCACCAAATCTCCTTCCAGTCACAGTCTTAAAATAAAAAGCCATATTGGATAATGTAGTCCCTGAGTACGCTATAACTGAAACATCGAAAACAAGTTAAAATGATCGTAGACTTTTATGGACACGAGGAGCATTTTTGTGCAAAGGGAATTGGAATGGAAGTCAAGAAAAGACTACTGAAGTGCTACATCTGGTCGGTGCTAATGTATGGATGTGAGTCTTGGATGATAAGCAAAGTCATGGAGAAGAGACTCAAAGCTGCAGAAATGTGGTTTTATAGAAAAATGCTTAGAATCTCGTGGGTACAGGGGGTGACAAAGAAAATGAAAGTGAAGAGACAGTTGATGGATACTATCAGAGAGATACAGTGGTGAATTGATGGTCATTTTCTCAGAGAGGTTGACGGAATGGAGCTTTACATGGTGGAGACTAAGCTGGTGGGAAGGAGAGCGAGAGGAAGGCTGAGAATGAAGATGTTCAACTGGATGAAGAAGAGAATGAACATGCAGAGCGAGAAAGACCTGAGTGATATTGCAAGAGACAGAAATAAATGGAGGAGAAACAAGCTATGATTCATCAACAGCATGAATATGCCATGACACGAGAGAGAGAGAGAGAGAGAGAGCTGGAATGTCTTTGACATAGTAGGTTTACTGGATTATAGCTAACCTTTGGTTAAATAGTGTTGGACTCATTATCATAAAATTATGGTTTTGATTCCTGGACTGGGCAATATGTTGTGTTCTTGAGCAAAACACTTCATTTCACGTTACTGCAGTCCACTCGGTTGTTAAAAATGAATAATCTTGCAATGGAACTGCATCCCGTGCAGGGATGCCTGGGAAATCGGCCCTATGCTCCCAACGGAGTAATGTGAACTAAACCACTTGGTTAAATTGTAATAGCAAACTGAGTTATGTGATTACTTCTTGTGTTTTTATTTGGAAAACCAGTGAGGATGTTTGTGAAACAAAATCCTGGGTTTGGTTGAAAAAGGGACAATTGAAAAAAAGAAACAGAGGACCTTATTATATAGCTCCAGATCAAGCATTGCAAATGAATAAGTTACAAAAATATGTGTATGGGGTGAAAGTGCATGTAGAGTATATGGAATTTGGAATGAAACAACACACATTGTTGCAGAATGCCACAGGTTGGTCCTGAGAGAGTATAAGAAATGGAGATATGATCAAGTTGTGAAGGTTTTACAATGGCAATTTTGTCAAAAACAGGCATTTGAAGCAGGAAATAGATGGTACAGTCATCAGGTAAAAATTAGTGCTTGAGTCAGAAACATGCAAGATTATGAGGGATTTTCTCATTCAAACTGATAAGAAGCTGGAATATAACAAGCCAGATATTACAGCAATAGACAAAGGAAATCGAATTTGCTTACTGATTGATCCATCATGTCCATTTGATACCAAGATTATGAAGAAAGCAAATGAGTTGAAAAAATGCAAGCCATTAAAATATGAGGGTGCAAAGATTTGGAACATGAAATCCATAAAGGTTGTACCTGTGATAACTGGTATATTAGGGACTCTGAATGATGAAATAGACAAATGGATAACAGAGATTGGACAGAGCATCAGAAGGGTTTTGAGTATTTGATGGCTTATTGCAATCATGTAGGTGTCTAAGGTTACAGGGTGTAACATGCGTCTCACATAAATTCTATCAGGAATAAAACCAATCCTGAATCATGATGGTAATAATTCTGATGATGATTATAATGAATGTGTGATGGTTTTTTTCTTTTCCTAGTTGTGTATAAGGTCAACAGTTTTCAGTGGGTGGAACAAGTCAATTGCATTGCCCCACTTCAAATCCTTCCCAGTATTTGACTAGTACTTTATTTTATTGACCCCTGAAAGACAAAGTTGATCTTAATGCCTTAGTGGAATTAGGGTGAAAAACTAGAGGTAGTCGATAGCTTCCGCTATCTGGGCGACCAAGTTAGTAGTGGGGGTGGGTGCGCTGAAAGTGTAGCTGCTAGAATAAGAATAGCCTGGGCAAAGTTTAGAGAGCTCTTACCCCTGCTGGCGACAAAGGGACTCTCACTCAGAGTAAAAGGCAGACTGTATGACGCATGCGTACGAACAACCATGCTACATGGCAGTGAAACATGGGCTGTAACTGCTGAGGACATACGTAAGCTCGCAAGGAATGAAGCCAGTATGCTCCGTTGGATGTGTAATGTCAATGTGAATACCCGTCAGAGTGTAAGTATCTTGAGAGAAAAGCTGAACATTAGAAGCATCAGTTGTGGCGTGCAAGAGAGACGATTGCGCTGGTATGGACATGTGGTGAGAATGGAGGAGGATAGCTGCGTGAAAAAGTGCCACACCCTAACAGTTGAGGGAACCCGTGGAAGAGGTAGGCCCAGGAAGACCTGGGCTGAGGTGGTGAGGCAAGACCTTCGTACATTGGGCCTCACCGAGGCGATGACTACGGACCGAGACCTTTGGAAATGGGCTGTGCGTGAGAAGACCCGGCAAGCCAAGTAAGATCGTTGCCAGTGCCCCTGGACTGGTTCTTGTGCGGGTGGCACATGAGATGCACCATTTTGAGCGTGGCCGTTGCCAGTACCGCCTGACTGGCTCCTGCAGGATTTTCGAGCGAGATCGTTGCCAGTGCCCCTGGACTGGCTTGTGCGGGTGGCACATAAAAGACACCATTTCGAGCGTGGCCGTTTTCGTGCGGGTGACACGTAAAAGCACCCACTACACTCTCTGAGTGGTTGGCGTTAGGAAAGGCATCCAGCTGTAGAAACTCTGCCAAATCAGACTGGAGCCTGGTGTTGCCATCCGGTTTCACCAGTCCTCAGTCAAATCGTCCAACCCATGCTAGCATGGAAAGCGGACGTTAAACGATGATGATGATGATGATGATGAATGTAAAGATCCAGAAGAAATGCTACTAAGCATTTTGTCCATTGTGTTAATGAATCTGCCAGCTTGCCATCTCAGTAATAATGATAACGACCCCAGGCACATGGCTTGAAATTTTGGGGGAGGAGACTAGACGATTACATCAACCCCAATATTCAGTTGATATTTATTCTTCTTGATCTCTCCAAAAGGTTGAAAGCAAAGTTGACCTCAGCAGAGGAACACAAGATGGATGAAATGCTACAAAGCATTTTGTCTGACTTGCTAAGGATTCTCTCTGCTCAGCGCCTCATTAATAATAATAATAATAATAAATCTCTAATTTTGACAAAAGGCCAGCTATTTTGAGGGGAGAGGAAGTCGATTACATTGCCCCCCCCCCCCACTACTCAACTGGTACTTATTTTATTGTTCCTGAATGATGTATGATAATAAAAGTAATAAAAAAAGCATAATGTTGCTAGCTTCTTTTCATGACAGCTTAATTTAATTTTTCTTTTTTTCTTTTGTCAGTTTAAACATTCCTCAAGTTAGGAATAGCGAAAAAAAGTGTAGAGTGGGGGAGAGTGTAGGTGAGAATTTTCAACTTGCCAGCCAATCTATACTTTCTGAATTACAGGAGATGAATATTTGCAATTAATTTTGATTAGGTTTCATTAGCTATCGATTTAATCACATTATCCAAGAAGTTGCATGCACCAGAATGACCTTGCTTCTATCCTGCCAATACCTGTACCCCATAGTCAACTTATTCACATGGGAAGGCAAGCACATTAGCATGAATACAAAAAAAAATATAAAGAAAGAGTTTAATGAATCTAAATAACAGCTACATCATGTTTGCAGCTGTTCAATATCTTATAAATAAAGCAGTTCCTGTTGTTTGCTACTTCAGCCTCTCCCCTTCCAAAAACCTCCCACTTATACACCATATTGCCCTACTTTACATTATATATATATATATATATATATATAAACAAATAGTAAATGAGTATATGCATATATACGTACAGGTATATATGTATGTATGTGTATATATATATATATGTGTGTGTGTATATATATATATATATATATATATATATATATATAAATATATATATATATATATATATATATATATTAGTAAAATGTAAGGGGTTACTCGAAAACGATTACCAGTTTGCTCTCAGTTATGTATTCAAAATATGTTATTCAACAGTTAACATGCAAATCCAATAAAGTTCTTATAAGATAGGAAATTAGATGAATATTCTGTTGCATAATTCTGAATATATTTCTTTAACTATATAGGTTTCCTTGAGTAATCGTTGCAATTGCAACCCTACTGTAAAATGGTGCAGTCTCTTCAGAGTCTTATCTTGATATCCCTCGGTATGGCTGTTTAACCCTTTCATTACTGTATTTATTTTGAGATGCTCTGTGTTTCTTTCAATTACTTTAAATATAACAATGAATTTAGTAAAATAACTTAGTTATCATTCAGCCAGTGTTAGGAACATAAATTGTGACTAAAGTTTGGTGGAAGATTTTAATTCAGAACTTCTGAAAACAAGACATTTGTACTCAGGGCCAGAGCACTGGCGATAATGTCATGTAAAAAACCTTGAATATACACTCTGTAAACTGGTTGGCATTATGAAGGTAGAAGCTGTAGAAACCAAGTCAAAACAGACTATGAAACCTGGTGAGGCCCCTAGCCTGGACAGCCTCCTGTCAACTCATGTCAGCAAGGAAAAACAGACGTTAAATGATTATAATGATTTTTAACCAACTTTGTTGTATGTTACTAGAGAGGTGTAAATGCCATGTCAGTATAGTCAGTATCTTCATGGATAAAAAGGAACTGGACCAACTGCACATGTTCTGATTCTTATATTGAGATTTCATCCACAATTGTGCACATTCTCTAGCTGTCCATGAACTTGTACTTGAAAACCCACTTTTATTTTGAGCTTAAGTAATTTACATATACATAATGTATTCATGGCAGCTAATTCCAAAAACAGCTTTATGGTCTTTTGGTAACAATTTACTTAGTTAACCCATCTATGACTGACCTTGATTCCATGTTACAAAGTTCCTGTTTTAAAGTAATTAAAATTAAAACGTTCCATCAAAATTCCATTTTAATTTATGTTTCAAACCCCAGTACAGAAATCACTGAGTTATTGTATTCTTCATTATTGTCAAAATTAATTGAAAAAAAATTTGCATCATCAAATTCTGTCTAACCCATGCCAACATGAAAAAAGTGAACATTAAACTGACGATGATGAAAGCCAGTGTATTTCAAAAGAAATGTGGTGACAAAAAGGTTAATGCTTACAGTCTACTCTGAACATTTCCTCATGGCTGCCCATGCATGATAAATACATATACATGCTCATTCTGACTGTGCTATTTAAAATTTATTCCATTTATTTTACTGTTGTTTATAATGTTATTTTGGAGCACCATTGGTCTGAGAGAAGAAGTGGGCAGCTGGGGTATCAGACGTAGTGTGCACGAGATGATACTGTGCTATTGGAAAAAAAGAAACCCTGCAGAAGAGGATGACACAGGAAGAAGTAATGAGGACTGATATCAGGACAATGTAGTTCATGAAAGAGATAAGAAAACACTGCAGCAAGTGATGAGATATTGTGCTTTGGAAAAACTATCCAACCCATTCTTGCATAATAATGATGATAATCTCTTCACCCAAAAAACAAAATTAGTTGTTTCTTTCTCTCTATTAACACATTGTGTTGCAGTTGTTGCTTAGTCTTCATTTCAGCTCTGATCAAGCGGACCTGTGATCAAAGGCTTTCCTGCTGTAACCCTCCCATTGATTTTTATTTTGTTTGTTGTTTCTTTTTGGTGACAACCATGTACTTTTTCCTTGGGGGAACGGAGGTGGGGTAGAGGGGTGGAATTTAAAATAGATTATGGTTTTACAGAAGTTTGGTTGCTATTTCTCTCAGTGGCTCTCTCATAGTAATTCTTGTAGCTGTTTAGCCCCAGATGAGCCCTGATCCAGCAGATCTGTAATGAAAGACCTGCTAGCTATGACTGTCTTGTCTGGTTTCTTTCTTTCTTTTTTATTTTTTTTCTCAGACATGGTGCTTTTAAGACTACATTATACAATATTTCCTTCTCTTTTTTTAAAACGGTAGAGTGTGATTCGAGGTAGATTTGTATACTGTTTGTAGCAGGTCAAATGACTATGTAAAAGACTCTTCTCTTAGCTTATTGTTGTTGCCGATATTGCTGATTTTGTTTGTAGCTTGTTATTTATTATACTTCTGTATTCTTCCTGCCAGACAAGCTATTCTCAGTCAGGCATATCAAAATATCTTACAACTGACTGCAGCATAGTTAATTTCAAGCTTCGTCTGCCATGCAGACATGCATGTATAATATTTCAAGAAGGGTATAGATATCTGCTTTACAGGTTTAAATCATCTTTAGATTAGTCCATGAAAGTATTTAACCTTTCACTGACATTTTATCTTAACAATCTACAAGCTGTCCATTTTATTTGTTTGTTTCCTTTTTTTCTTCTCCATTTTGTTGTTGTTGTTGTTGTTTCAATTGTCTTGACAGGAAAGAAATGATTTTCTATATCTATAAGCAAAACAAGAACAGAACAATGTTTTGAATAAATATATATGAAGTTATATACAATATGTTTAATGTACAAACATTTGGTGTCTAAAGATAAGCCACAGGAGCTTTGTTAACCGAAAATGAGCATCATACAACTAGTTTCACTTTGCTTAAGATTCATCAGGGATTGCTTCAATTGCTTCTAGATAATTCCTTGGTGGCTACCATTATGTGAATCTCTTTATACAGATAATTGTTTACATTTTTTTTTTCTAAGATATATTATTCTAAGCTTCAGCAGTTAAGAGGTGAGTCGAGCTGTCCCTGATTAAACTAAAGCAAGGCGAAACTAGTCACATTAGCATAATCTTTACTCAGATCAGTGGAAGTTGCTGTGGTTCACAGACTGGTTAGATTTTCAAAAGGAGATTAAATGAATATTTAGTAGATGTATATTCTTGTATACTATGTAATACATATATACTAATATATATATATATAGGCACAAGTTTGGTTGTGTGGTAAGAAGCTTGCTTCTCAACCACATGGTTTTGGGTTCAGTCCCACTGCATGGCACTTTGGGTCTTCTACTATAGCTTCAGGCCAACCAAAACCTTGTGAGTGGATTTGGTAGATGGAAACTGAAAGAAACCTATTGTGTGTGTGTATTTATGTGTGTGTCCCCTGCCATCGCTTGACAACTGATGTTGGTGTGCTTATGTCCCCCTTAACTTAGTGGTTCGGCAAAAGAGACCAAAAGAATAAGTACTGTGCTTACAAAGAATTAGTTCTGGGGTGGATTTCTTCAACTAAAACTCTAAGGTAGTGCTCCACCATGGCTGCAGTCAAATGACTGAAACTATAAAAGAATATATATATATATAAATATAAATATATGCATATATATATATGTACATACCTACATATTTATGTATATATACATGCATATATGGATACAGGACATCAAAAAAACATAGAAAGAATGAAAAATGAGAATATAAAAAACAAAAACATAGAAAACAAACTTTTTTTCGCACAGAGACATACAACATAAAGAACATACTCTTCATCAGTTGTCCCCTGTTTTATCTTACTTCACGTTTCGAAGGTAAGGACAAGGCGTGACTTCGTTAAAACAGTCCTTTCACCCTCCGCAAAAAATCCCAAATTTAATTTAATTTGCTTTGCGGGAAGGACTGTTTTAACAAAGTCACGTCTTGTCCTTACCTTCGAAACGTGGAGTAGATAAAACAGGGGACAACTGATGAAGGGAATGTTCTTTATGTTGTATGTCTCATTTCTCTGTTTGTGTTTTTTGTTGTTCGAAAAAACGTTCGTTTTCTATGTTTTTGCTTTTTATATTCTTGTTTCTCATTCTGTCTACATTTTTTTGATGTCCTGTACCCATATATGCATGTATATATACATATATATATATATGTAGGTATGTACATATATGCATGTATATATGCATATATTTATATATTATTTATATTATTACATGATCGAACGCCACACATCCTTTTCCAAGTAAGTTTTATATATATAATATGCACACACACACACACACACACACACACACACACACAAGCACGGATGGCTGTGTGTTAAAAGTTCCCTTCCCGTTCCCAACCAGGAGGTTTTGAGTTCAATCCCACTGAATGACACCTTGGGCAATGTCTTCTACTATAACCCGAAGCAACAAATGCCCTTGAGTAGATTTAGTTGAGGGAGATTGAAAGGAACCTCTTGGAATTGTATGTGTGTTTGTGTTGGTATCTCCTTGTCTTGACATTGAATATTAATAGTAAATGAGTGTCACAATCATTCAAATGGTGTCATTTGTTTCTTGTCTTCCATGAGAATATGTTTGGCTTTGGGAAGGAAACAGACGTGTTGGTGACAGCAATAGTAGCTGGCCATAGAAAATATATCTCAGCAAATTTTGTCTGACTCATGCAAGCATGGAAATATGGGTGTTAAAATAAATAAACAAAAATAAAAAGAAAATAATAAATAAAAAATGATTTGTGAGTGTGTGCGTGTGAAACAGAGTCATATGTTTCTGTGCTAAACTAGACAGAACACTCCATTAAATGAAATATTTTGTGTCCTATGTATGCATCATCATCATAATCATCAAATGTTTGTTTTCCATGCTTGTATGTGTTGGACAGATTGACAGGATCCAACAATGTTAAGGACTGACTTGATCCTCAATGCCTGTTTTGACTGGGTTTCTGGAAGCCTTTCCTAATGCCAACCACTTTATAGAGTGTAGTGGTTGCCCCTTACATGACACCAGCTCTTGTAAAGTCGCCAAATAACTTGCAAGGCATTTTGAGATTAGCCTTCACAACTTTGTCTCATGTCTTCCTGGGTCTCCTTCTTATGCAAGTTTCAACCCCATGTATGCAATCAATATTTCTTTAGAAAGCTGTTCGTATCCATACTCATCACATCATCATACCAGTCCAGTCTTCTCTCTTGCATACTATATCTATTGTTTGGTCCGGATGATGAAAATTAGCTAGTTGCATTCCACTTGTACCCAGGCCTACCTGACACTTGTCCTTATTACTCATTTTTCTCCACCCATAATATGTCCCATCTGTCCCCTACATCCAAGCCCTGCTCTAACAACTTCAGTCAAGCTTAGATGTTTCTTCTCTATGTCATGCCGCTGGAATTTCTCTTCCATCCAAATCTTTCTTGCAGACATCTATTGACAGATGTTTAAACAAAACATCAACTGTATCAATCTCCCAGTCACAAAAGTCCTATGTAGGTCACAGGCACTGCCTCTTCTTCCTTATTAAACTATAAAAATTTTTAAAGATTGAAATCAAATGTTACATCTCTCAAATGGTAGCAGGGTAATGTGATTTTCTTTCCCCTCTTTGTTATTCTCCACCACCACATTCAAATGAAACCTACTATGAAATTAACCTGTTTGATTTTTATCTTTGCTTTTGATGTGACGTCTGGCAGTTCAGACTGTTTGATTGCACTAATTTAACGAATTGGCATTTAAACTATTTTAATGAATTTTTTTTTTTTTTTTTTTTTTTGCTATGTCTTACAATTTTTTAATTAAAATGTCTATCATACATTTATTTTTTAAGCGCCATGGATTAGTAGAATCATTAGAACATCAAGAAAGATTCCTTGTGGCATTTAGTTAATGACCTTTTATATTCTGAGTTTCAACCTTGCTGAGATAACTTTGCTTTCCATCCTTTTGGGCCAATACAATAGTGAAGTAATAGGGTTGATGTAACTGATTTCCTCCTTCCCTCCTAAATTTGAAGCCTTGTACAGAATCATTATTTTTAGCATAATTTTCTCCTGTTCCAAGTTTGTGGTACAAGAATACTTTGCTTATACATTTTTGTTAGCCTTTTATTTGATTCCTGTCTTACGTTGCTGTAATAGGAATTTCTTATAAAACAATGTGATAAGCAAAATTAGTTTTATTCACTTGATGCAAAGAAGAGAAGAAGCAAAGTAAAAATTAGTGAAATCTTGTGGTTTACTTGAAGTATTTCAAGTATGTTATTAACAGATAAAAGATTATTAGGTTAAAAACAATGCTGATTAGAGAAGACCAAATAAAATCAGTTATATCAGCTTTAAATAACCCTTATCATAAACTGATAAATCTGTGGATGTTCAACAGTTGTTAGG
Source organism: Octopus bimaculoides (assembly GCF_046866305.1). Lineage (NCBI taxonomy): Eukaryota > Metazoa > Mollusca > Cephalopoda > Octopoda > Octopodidae > Octopus > Octopus bimaculoides. The sequence goes on from NC_142928.1 coordinate 164,641,562, forward strand.
AATAAGTAATTGTCATCAGCAATTCTATTGAACAAGAAGAGCATTATAGATTAAAAACAAAAGCGTCTTCAAGAATGGTAATCATCAAGTGCCATTTGTGTTTTGTTGTAAATTAATTACAATTAATTGATTTATTTTGTTTTACTATTTTGATTCAATTTTTGCAATCTAGGTTAATAAGGGAATTGTGTGGATACTCTGTCTACTAGAAATAACAACCAAATCTCTTTCATATCACACAGAAAGCAAACATTGAAGAATATGATATATATATATATATATATATATATATATATATATATATGAGGATTTACTTCTCGTATCATTACGAGAAAAAAAAACCAAGGCTGTTTACAATATAGAACATTTATAAATAGAAGGTCTTACAGCTGTTTCCAGGATATTTATTATATCCTTTCATTGGAGACGGTGTGAGAGGATGGTTAAGCAATAGTTAGTTTAGATAAGATAGGAAATAGAGAGTGAATGTAGGGATATTGTATTTGTAGATCCATTGTTTAGGCAGAATGGTATACATATAAGATTCCAATACCTTGTGAGTAAAATCCAATAGTCTTTAAGATTGGTCATTGCATTTATAAATCCATTATTAAGATTCCAATACCTTGTGAGTAAAATCCAACAGTCTTTGAAATTGGTCATTCCAAATATAGAGTTTATACACTGTGTTATTGAATCAAGGGTTCTGTTTATATGTGTGTGTGTATATATATATATATATATATATATATATATATATATACTAGCTGAATTACCCGGTAATACCCAGAAAAGCAGGGGTTTATTTTCAGTTCCCATTCTCATTACACTCTTTCATGTCCTATCCCCAATCTTATGTCAATATATAAATTTTAGAATCAGTTGGGTGTAATTAAGCCATTAAATATTTTATTAACCTTTATGGTAATAGTTTATTGCCAAAAATAGGTATTATAAACTATTAATACAATTAGTGGGTGAATAAGGAATGTCCCTATATTATTTTAACAAACAAATATACATCTGAGTAAAATATATGAGTTGATCGGTAATACTGGGAAAGCGCGGGTTTTCCCCAGATCCTGTTTATTATTACACTGTTCCATGTCCTACCCCGTTTCCTGTTCAGTTTCTGTCATCACCAAACATTGACAAATAGTCTACATATTGTAGTTAGCATTGTCAGGTGTCATAGCTTAATGTAGTTGACTTGTAATCATGTGCTACAGCACACACCCCCCCCCCCCCAGGTGGTCCATTATAGATTTTTATTGAAATCCAATTCACATATAATTCAACTGGATGTTCAGAACAAATAAATAACAAAATCGGATTTAACGTGGAAGATTATTTCAATATACCAAATTTGAAAATTTTGACGTAATTTTAAAATCTCACAATATGTGACAGCAACTGGGAAGACAGACAGTTAAAGATGTGACACACAGACACACACACATATGCAAATTTACAAACGTACAAACAGGTAATCACAAGGTTAAAATGGTGTATAGTAGACATGTATGTACATACATATCTATATATGTGTATGTGTGAGTATTTCTTTGCGATGGACATCAGAAAAGCCACCTACCCCCTCTTCCCTTAAAGCTATGTATTCTTCACACCCACCTTTCTGTGTGTGTGTTGTATTTGCGAAAGTAAAGTTACCCTCACTCTGCTACTACTTTTCCCTCTGACTAATACTTTTTGCAACCTTCTCATTTTATCATATAATTCGCCCAACACCCCTGGGGAGCATATCGATTTTTATTGAAATCGAATTAGCCTATTATTGAACTGGATGTTAGTGTAACATGTATGCAAAGTTTCAAGAATATTAGTTTGCTGGCTTAGGAACTAAGATGGTGACAGACAGACAGAAAGACAGAAATTGCCTTTTATATATTAGATATTGTCTGGAAAAAGTGAGGGTATGTTCAAGGAAGCACTTTTGATGATAGTTCTGCCCTGTTCAAGTAGACATATAGGACTAAACGACTACAACTTGTATTATAGCTCTATTGCACCTCTTCATTTTTTTATCCCCCTTCTGTTTTATCCATTCATCAATCATATAAACCTTGTCACTCCTCCTAAACCTCTCGATAGAGCAAAGTACCACTCTAGTACTGGAGTTAGTATAATCCCCTCCCCTCAAACTTGCTGGCCTTTTGCCTAAATTAGAAACAATTGTTTTGCCACTAGTAATAATTATATATTTTATGCATAAATGTATCTATTGATTCTCTTCCATCTATCAATTTCTCGATTGAGTTTTATTGTCTTTCCTTTCTTCCTTTTCCTCCAATTTTATGTATTGATTTGTTGATTGGTTTTAAAACTATCAACCTGTCTTTATCATTTTTAGATAATTCAAATACCATCTCATCAAACTCAGACGACCTTGCTGGCTTTCTGGATGTTTTCCTATTTAATGACTTAGCATCTACACAATTGAGACTGTCTCAAAGAGTTTTGTTGTTTAGGTAAGTAGCATTTCTTAATACAGAGTTGTGTTTGACCAATACATTATGAATGGAATTTTTCATGATGGAAACTGTGTACTAGTTCATTCATACCTACCTTTTGCATAATGCTAAGTCAAGTGGCTCGAATGGAGTAAGAAGTAAGATAGAAAGAATATGATGTTGTAGCAAAGTTTATGATATCATTGACTCTTTAGTTATCTTGTTCTCTCATTTATCCCTCATCTGCATTTGTTTAAAATGTTTTTGAATTTATTCCTTTACTTGTTTCAGTCATTTGACTGTGGCCATGCTGGAGCACCACCTTTAGTCGAACAAATCGACCCCAGGACTTATTCTTTGGAAGCCTAGTACTTATTCTATCGGTGTCTTTGGCCGAACCGCTAAGTTACGGGGACGTAAACACACCAGCATCAGTTGTCAAGTGATGTTGGGGGGACAAACACAGACACACAAACATCTACACACACATACATATACATACATATATACGACGGGTTTCTTTCAGTTTCTGTCTACCAAATCCACTCACAAGGCTTTGGTCGGCCCGAGGCTATAGTAGAAGACACTTGCCCAAAGTGCCACGCAATGGGACTGAACCTGGAACCATGTGGTTGGTAAGCAAGCTACTTACCACACAGCCACTCCTATGCCTATGGTTTATTAATACATGAAATAAAGGCATCATTAGTTTATTATTTCACTACAAGAATGGAAAAAATGTTCTGTACATACAAGGGTAAATAAAAAAATTACATGCACTCTTGTTTCTAAAATCTATTGAAACAAAAGCAGGGGTTGAACAATTTCACCATTTCTTGACTTAGTCTCCTTGCTTTTAGGTGCACCTCTTTTGGTCTACAAGCTTGCTTGTTCCATCAGAAAAGTCTTTTAGCTGGTTGTGCAGCCATTTATGCACCACTTCCTGCATTTCTTTGCTCATAGCAAATCAAAGACCTCATAAAGGATGTTTGAGCTGTCCAGAGAGGTGATAGTTGGAAAGGGCAAGATCTGGATTGCGTGCAGGAGGTTCCAGCAACTCAAAAACCCCCAATTTTTTAATGGTTTCAACAGTATGGGTGTGCATTATTGTACAACAATAAAACTTGATATGGTGTGAATTACTACTTTCAGTTTGTTGGTTAGCATTTCACTGTAGCTTACACTGGTAACTGTAGACCTCCTTCTCCAGGTAATGTTCCAGTGTAGGACCTTTGGCATCCAAAAAAATGTAGCATCATTTTTTCTGTGGAAGATTGAGTTTTGAATTTCTTTTTCGCTGGTAATTCTGGGTGTTTCCACAACATAATTTACCTTTTGGATTCTGGCTCAAAATAATGAACCCAAGTTTCATCACCTGTGACTATTCTATCTGCAACAGCTGTGCCTTCCCTATTGTAATAGTCAAGTAAGTGTGGACAGATCTCCCCACGATTGTGCTTATGCACTTCTGTAAGCTCACTTGGCATCCATCTCACACAGATTTTACAGAAGCGAAACTTGTGGATGGTTTCATATGCAGAACCAAGACTAATTTGCAAGGAGCATGCCACCTCATCAATGGTCACTTGTCAGTTTGCCAGGACCATCTCTTGAGCTTGTTGAATCTTCACATCAGTGGTGGATGTTGATAGGTGTCCTACTCTCTCTCCAGGCTTCACATTTTTGGGGACATTTTAAAACTTCTTGATCCACTCATCCATACTTCTACATGGTAGAGCACTGTCCCTGTATTTTACTGAAAGGCTGCAATGACAGCTTTCTGAGGTCCCTGACACTCCTCCACACCATAGTAATCGGATCACTGATTTTTGTTCTTCCTTGGTGCACACTACCAGCAGAGTGGCCATGTTTACTCTGTAACACAAGAAAGAAAACTGGAGTGATTAAAGTCAAACCTTGCTTATGTAACCACAAGAGTACCATCTTTTAGCATGCAAGTGCTGAAGGAAGTGCAGTTAGCCTAAAGAAAGTTTTGGTGGCAGTGTGGATAATGCTTAACTTCCCCTAGAATTTTTGGTAGCCTGTATGTGAGTAAGAGAGAGAGAGAGAGAGAGAGAGAGTATATGTGTGTGTATATAAAAGTTGAGCAAGTGATAGGGTATGACAAAACATACACTCAGCATATTTGTAAATATCAAAGTAATTGTAGGAATTATTATATAAATATTTTTATTTAAGTGCTGTGTGTATACTATATATATATATGGTGTGTGTGTCTTTTACTGGTTATTGGATTGCAACCATGCTGGAGCACTGTTTTGAAGGGTTTAGTCAAGCTTATCAACCTCAGTAATTATTTTCAAGTTTCAGGTCAACCTAGGCCTTGTGAATGAAATTAGGTAGACAGCAACAGTATAAAAGTCCATTGATTGTACTACCAACCTGAAATTATATATATGCTTCACGTATTTGTACCATTACAGCCTTTTCTGTTGCACTTTGCATCTAATTCTTTTTATTATATTTAGGTTTTCTCTGAGCCCATTTGTGTTCCATTATTCATGTACAGTAACGTTACACATCCAGTAGAATATTCTTATTTCATCACTCCTTTGCATTCAAGTCCCTTTTCCTATTATTATGCATCATTGTTGTTTATACACAAACATCAAACAATCTGCTTTTCACTTTGAAGGAGAAGGGTCCTATGTTAGCAGCAGCTGTAATAACTCCTTGAACTTTTCCATTCCATTCTTACTCTTGCTACTATGTTTACAGAACACCCTTTGTCACTACTAATTAGGTTCCCTAGGAAACAATGATCTATCAAGTACTTCTAGGGAGACATCTGAACATTTGAGAGAATCTTTTTCATATTATGTACTTTTAAGGCTTACTGTGCTTGTGCATCTGTCACATAAAATTGAGGGTGTGTATGTGTGTCTCTTTATTGATCTGTCTCATCTGGTCTCTTGAAGCTATATATCAACACAAAAAAACAAAACATTCAAGCGAGGTCATTGCCAGTGCTGCTGGACTGGCTCCTGTGCAGGTGGTATGTAAAAAACATCATTTGAGCATGGTCGTTGCTAGTACCGCCTGACTGGCCCTCGTGCCGGTGGCACGTAAAAGCACCCTATATACTCTCAGTGTCGTTGGCATTAGGAAGGGCATCCAGCTGTAGAAACTCTGCCAAATCAGATTGGAGCCTGGTGTAGCCATCTGGTTCACCAGTCCTCAGTCAAATTGTCCAACCCATGCTAGCATGGAAAGCAGATGTTAAACGATGATGATGATGATGATGACATACATTTGTCTGTGTATGTGATCATCATCATCATCATCATCATGTTTCTTAATATTGTAAATCTATGAATGGTCATAAGTCCAATGAAGACTAGCAGGCTGAAACATCAAAATCAATCACCAGTCTCCTTGCAAAAAAAAAGAAATAGTATTATATATAATCCAAATAAGAAAACAAAAAAAATGGTGGTGGGGAGGAGCTTAGCACATCTGGTTTCTATACCACTCTGTTTTTAATTCCATTGTATGCAGAAGTTCCATGTGAAAAGTTATGTAATATTTGTAGCTTTAAACATTAGAGTGGCATTTCAGATTTGCAACGAAAGGTGCATTCTAATATGTATGAAATGTGTGCATATATTTGTTTCAGTCATTTGACTGTGGCCATGCTGGAGCACTGCTTTTAGTCAAACAAATCGACCCCAGGACTTATTCTTTGTAAGCCTAGTACTTATTCTATCAGCCTCTTTTGCCAAACCGCTAAGTTACGTAGATGTAAACACACCAACATCAGTTGTCAGGTGGGGGGGGGACAAACATAGACACACACAGACACACACATATATATATATACAACGGGCTTCTTTCAGTTTCCATCTACCAAATCCACTTGCAAGGCTTTAGTCGGCCTGAGGCTATAGTAGACACTTGCCCAAGGTGTCACGCAGTGGGACTGAACCCAGAGCCTTTTGGTTGGTAAGCAAGGTACATACTACACAGTATATATATCATAACCACCATCATCATTTAATGTCTGTTTTCCATGCTGGCATGGGTTAGACCAGGGTTTGGTGAACTTTTTGAACCAATTACCCTAAAATATATTTATTTACACTGATGTTACTTCATTGATTTGAAAGGAAGAAATTCATAGATTCTTTGAAATCAAAAGGTTTATTGCATCTATTTATATGAATCTACTTACATGTCCATTACGTTGGACAGATGCTGTGTTGCCAGAAGAAAAATTTCTGTATTTCTGTTACAGCAAGGAACACGTTTTCTACATAATTTTACTTATGTATGATGATTCCTTATTACCCCACAAGAATTTCATTTTTACTGCTCTTGGGGTAATTTACCCTGGTTCGCTGATCCTTGGGTTAGATAGTTTGACTGAAACTAGTAAGCTGGAGAGCTACACCAGGTTCCAGTCTGATTTGGCATGGTTTCTACGGCTGGATGCCCTTCCTAACACCAACCACTCCAAGAGTATAATGGGTGCTTTTTACGTGCTACCAGCATGGGTGCCAGTTATGACAGCAGCATTGGCCACAATTTTGATTTCTCTTGGCTTGACAAGCCTTCTTAAGCACAGCATATCGCCAAAGTTTTCAGTCATTTATTATCACCTCCATGAGGCTCAACATTCAAAGAATATATATATATATATATATATATATATATATATATCCATTCACTGTTGAATATCAGAAGAAAGAGTGCTTGATGTCATAGCAGAAATTAATAATATTTTTAGTTTGGTTGCATCAGTTTCTTGCTACTCTGAGTTTTGTCTGTGAGTGTGTGTGTATATATATAAAGCTATATTAACAGATTCTGTAAGCAAATAATGTTTAACACTTACATCACCAGTGGATATTTTCATAAGTGACATGAAAGGGAGAACAAATCAAAAGCTGTATGGTACTTTGTTTTGAAATCATAAAATGAACACTGTAGATATAAACATTTCCACCACTTAGTATTATGTTGTATGATCTGGCTAAATTAAACTACGGACAATATTTTTCTGCTGTTACTAATATGCAGACAGAACAAACTCCTGCACTGGCTCTAAGCTCAAAGTACTACACTATATCGATCATGTAATTTGTTGATCTTAGACAATGTACATTACTTTTCTTGCCTCAGTCTAGTTATTAAAAAGAGGAAGGTATTTCTATATTATGGTTGAGCATTTAATTTTAGATAAGAGCATACAACTGTGAAAATGTTTGCTCCAGCAATTCGTGTGCTAATTTACCAAAATAGGAAAGGTTAGCAAATCAAACGAAAAGAAAAAATATCTTGTGCCAGTAGGGTAAAAAAAAAGGTTAAAATGTTTAGAGTTCTCTCCATGCTGGGGTACTTCTTATGCATGTGTTTGCTTTGTGTATTTGTTGGTTAGTGTTTTGTCTGTTCATGCCTAAAGTTGTTTAGTTGCAGGTTAGCTTTGATCAAGCAAATTTATGATCAGAGGTATTCTAGCCATGGCTATCTCCTGTTGCTTTTGAATCTTAAAGCAGTTAATTTACTGTCACTTACTGTCCACATTTCCGTGCTTGCATAGGTCAGATGGAATTTGTTGCTGCAGATTTTTCTACAGCTAGACATTCTTCCTGTTTCCAAGCAAGGTAATATTTCTCTGTAGCCAGACGTATTTTACATGGAAGACTGAGAGTGAACAGCATTGCTTGTATGAGAGCAATGCTCATTTACAACCATCATGTGATGCCAAGACAAGGGTACATACATACATATGATGATGATCATTATCATCATTTAGTGTTCTCCTTCTATGCTAGCATGGATTGGATGGTTTGACAGGAGCTAACGAGTCAGAAGACTGCATCAAGCTCTACTGTCTGCTATGGCATGGTTTCTGCAGCTGGATGTCCTTCCTAATGCCAACCACTTTATAGGCATACATGTCAGACATCCACACAGTTTCTATCTACCAAATTCACTCATAAGGAAGACACTTGCCTAAGGTGTTACACGGTGGAATTACACCCAAAACCACCTGGTCACAAAGCAAGCTTCATCCTGGAAGTAAAGCGCTAAGATACATCATCTTTGATAAACACAGGCAAAGAGAATAACTCTAAATTTGTCTGTGAAGATAAACATGTGGTACATAGAAAATCTGTATACTTCATTTATGATGTGATCAGAATGAATAATAGAATTATACTGTTAAATTGTTCTTAGTTGTTGTTAAATCCCAGGTTAGCTCTGAAATGGCAATCATTTAATCATAAATTTTTCCAGCTGTAACTATCCAATCATTTTTTTCTTTTCTTTTTGAGACAGCAGACATGTATTACTTTCTTTTTAAAGACAGCTGCATATCATATGAAAGCGATGTGGCTGCTACTTCTAACAAGTCAAATGACCATGTACAAAATTTCTTCATTATTGTTATAATCCCTACACTGGCAAAATTCATGATAAGCATTATCAAATAAACAGAATTAGCATTTTTTTAAAAACTTGTCCTACATTATGGTTGAGAGAGAATTATTATTATTATAAATATAAACTTAATTTTATCTTCTCATTTATAAAGAAGGAGGGAAAAGGCAAGAAGCTTCACAGATAAGAAGCTAGCTTCCCAACCACACGGTTCTAGGTTTGGTCCCATTGTGTGGCACCTTGGGCAAGTGTCTTCTACTATAACCTCGGACCAACCAAAGCTTTGTGAATGAATTTGGTAGACAGAAACTGAAAGATGCCTGTCATATACATATATATGTGTGTGTGTGTGTATATATATATATATATATATATATATATATATATATATATACATATATACACACACACACACACACACACACACACACACACACACACACACACACACGTGTGTGTGTTTGTTTGTCCCCTTGCCATTGCTTGACAACTTATGCTGGTGTGTTTATGTCCCTGTAACTTAGCGGTTCAACAAAGGAGACTGATAGAATAAGTACTAGGCTTACAAGGAATAATTCCTAGGGTCAATTTCTTCAACTATAACCCTTTAAGGTGGTGCTCCAGCATGGCCACTGTCAGATGGCTGAAACAAGTAAAAGAAATAAAAGAACAATTTTTGTGGCGGTGGCATTTATCAGTTTGAGAACCACTGATACAGTAAATACAGAAATTAAAGACAGAAGATCAAAGCAAAGATGATGATAGTGAAATAATTGTATTCATTTGAATTCTGGGACGATTAGAGTGTAAACTTATCCTTAATTAGTGGTATGGTTTTTTTGTTCTTTTTTAAATTTTAGTTAATCTCCTCAAGCTTCCTACAAACCGATAAGGTGATAACCACCACCACCACACCCGTCACTACCACTTTCTGAACTGGGAGATAGAGAATAATTGAATGAAATTAATATTTATTTTGAATTCTTATAGGAAAAACAAGAGTAGAATGGAACTCCGGAGAGACTTAGTTGTTGTGAAGAATGATGTCGGCAAAGTATTGAATATGATGTCTGGGAAGCTTTTGTGGTGGTGCTTTAAGCTTCAGCTCTCATTTGGCTTTGGCAAGAGATTAACTGTGATAATAGCTTTGATAATCTTTAGTTGTGATTGTTTACATTTGTCAAAGGCTCTTGTTATCTGTTCCTCTTGAGAATTACAATTAAAATGTCATTAGTGTTTTGGTGACATAATGACTATAAACAGTAAACAGTTTCCATTCTGGCTTTCAGATATGATTTTGATTCAAGAATTTGTCTTAAGCCTATTCAACCAATTGGATACAACAGTGAATAATCATAGAAATTGTATTTGTGCATGTTTTTTTAAACTATTGTGTGTGTGTGTGTGTGTGTGTGTGTGTGTGTGTGTGTGTGTGTGTGTGTGTGTGAGAGAGAGAGAGAGACATAAAGACCTGTGCTGTTTCCATCATTATTTCGATATTTTATATATGCATCTGCTTTGGAATATATGTATTTATATAATTATAGCCCTTATGCGTGGGTTTGTTTGTATGTGTATATATTTTCTTATTCTTTTACTGGTTTTATTAATGGACTGTGGCCATGCTGAGGCACCACCTTCAAGAGTTCTTGGGGTGGAGTGGACATATGGTAACATAGTGTGTGTATGTCAAGTGTACTCTCTCTCTCTCTCTCTCTCACACACATAAAATCTACATACATGCATACATATCTATATAAGTGCCTGTAGAACATGAATAGTGGAACATTTATTGTCATCAAACAACCGACAATGCTGTAAAGCCTACAAAATGTCCTTATCTGTCAGTTTATAAGTTACATAGTGTATGATGTATGTTGTTGTTGTTGTTATTATTAACTGTTGTGTCAACACAGATTTTTTCTCCTTTATTTGTCTTTGGTTTCATCAATACCATGAACACAGGAAAATCAATGTCACCGTTGTTTCTATACAGAATCCTTTAAATAGCTTTTAGTGCATTTAATGAACAGCAGCTGAGTTGATGGAAACTTACACGAGGAGCAGGAGGGTAGAATCAGAATGGTGTGTGGAGGGACTTTTGAGGAGAAACATTTACAGATCAGAAATCTTAAATTGATTTGAATATGGTCAAGTCACTTTGTTGTTTTTATTGTTACCCCTCTTACACCATTCTGTTTGGTTTGCAGTAAAGGAGTGGACATTGCCAAAAGTTCATTGACTGCTATATCATCATTGGGTTTCATATCTTTATTTTATTTATTGTTTTTTTTTCTCTTTTTTTTTTTAGCTGTTGTGTCTAAAAGAAGGCGTATTGCCCATGACCTTTGCAGGCCAACACCGTTAGTTTCTGAAGGGAAAAGATGGTTGGTGTTCGGCTGATGGGGTTGGTTGTGCCAAGAGTAATGAGAGAGGGACAAAAAAATGGGCTGGGGTTGCCTGTGTAGTGGGGATATAAGATCAACTAGTTCTGAGGTACAGAGGCCATTTTATCAATGATGCAATAGACAGAAAAAGGAAACAGCAAATCTGCGGGTCAGAGGCTGGAGTGTATCCTGATTGAGTAGCCCCTCTTTGGAAGCAGATCAAGACATTAGTTTGTATAGCAATAGCACCATCCTAGATCTGGTGACAATATTTTATTCTGGGCCTCATTTGAGCCTTGTGGAAAATCAGCAGTTGTTATGAACTGAAATATTTTCTGACCCTGAAGAAAAGGGATGGTCTGTGGGATTCTGTCATATCTATGTTAAGGATGTGTTTTTGCCAAAAGAGTTTTGGTGATAATGAGGCCTGCTGTTTGTTTGTAGTGACTGTGAGGGCTCTAGGTGAGTGTTGCTCATGTTTAGTGGTGCTCATGTTTAGTGTATGACTTTTAGAAGCAATGAGGATTACAGTAACCAGTAGAGAACTGCATACATGTTTCACTTACATTGAAGTCATTTGTCTTTTTGTGTGAGATTTCTATTATGTATATGTGTTTACTATGCTGATATTAGTGTAGACCAATAGCGTCATTACCAATTCATTCTACACACTCAAACATTTTCTGGTGTGTAGGCATGTGTATATGCATTAGTGCATGCTGCAGATTTCAGTACCATGGATATGTATGTATGTGTGTGTGCGTGTATATATATATATATATATATATATAGATAGATAGATAGATAGATAGATAGATAGATAGAAAAGACAACAAAAGAAAGAAAGAGACCTCGATATTATGTAAATAAAGGAATTTATCTGTGAAAATATGTGACACTTATTCGGTAGCCTTGATAAAACTCCGAGTTTCAGATGCTGGGGTGGAAACCCACGCCGCCATCTCTTCAGTTGTCTGGCCATTGAAAATGACCCCAAGCCAGCTTCAAAACAACCGTATATTAAAACAGTGATTATAGGAGATTATGCATACTGGCATATATAGCTACAAAGACAACCACCTAAAAAATTGGTAGTTGATAATAATGTCACTAGCTAGCACAGCACCATATCTATATTAAAGACAACCCTAAATGACCTACTCTGCTTAGCTCTCAGTAAATACCACGCAGTGTTGCCAAAGGAAAAATGTTCAAAAGGAGCTGAATTTGTCAAGAATAAGAGCTTAAAAGCAAAAAATTGGAGCTAATAAGTAGCTGTTATCCTTTCACTTTGTTGTCTCAGTTTTTGATATTCACTCACAAAATATTATCCAAATGTGTGTATGTGTTTTTAGAATTGGCAGTATTTTTTTGTTACTGGTATGTGAAAAAAAAAAGATTGAATCGTGTTTCATAGTTTTAGTTATTTTATGTTTCACTTTGTGATTTATCTACAGCTTTTGAGTAAACATACTACACAATACAAAACAGAACTTCATTTTATATTATAGCATTTATCTTTTACTTGTTTCAGTCGTTGGATTGCAGCCATGCTGGGGTACCACCTTAAAGGGTTTAGTTGAACAAATAAACCCCAGTACTTATTTTTTAAACATCATACTTATTGTATCGGTCCCTTTTGTTAGACTGCTAAGTTATGGGGATGTAAAGAAATGAACACCGTTTGCCAAGTGATGTTGGGAAGAAACACACACACATGATGAACTACCTCATGGTTTCTGTCTACCAGATTCACTCACAAGGCACTAGCCCAGTGCTATAGCAGAAGACACTTGCTGCAGTGGGATTAAACCCAAGACTATGTGGTTGCAAGACAAGTTTCTTAACCACATAACTATAAACATGATATAGAATATTTGATACATTTTCTTATTCTGCTTGTTCACCACCTTAGTCAAACAATTGACCCTAGGACTTATTCCTTGTAAGCTTAGTACTTATTCTATTAGTCTCTTTTGCCAAACTGCTAAGTTACAGGGACATAAGCTCACCAACATTGATTGTCAAGTGATGATGGGAGACAAACACAGACACACACCCACATAAATCTATACATACATATATATATATATATATATATATATATATATATATATATACTTGATGGGCTTCTTTCAGTTTCCGTCTACCAAATCCACTCACAAAGCTTTGGTTAGCCCAAGGCTATAGTAGAAGGCACTTGCCCAAGGTGCCATGCAGTTGGACTGAACTCAGAACCATGTGGTTGGGAAGCAAGCTTCTTACCACACAGCCACACCTGCTGTGACTAAGACTAAAAGAAAAGGAAATATTGGTAATTTTAAATAATATTTGTTAATTTTAAATAATTTTAACTAAATAAATCATAATGTATATAAGATTGCAGTGGTATCTTGACTAAGAAATGCGATTTCATTAATTTTAAAGCAGTCTTTAGTTTTATGTACATATAATGGCTGACAACAAAATGGAGAGAATTCTACTGCAAAATCATTTTCAGTGTAAACCATAACCTTTTATTTCTTCCAATGATGCAACATTACACACAAACAGAATTGAAGAATCATGGAATTCCATTAAAAGTAAATTGTTGTACCATGCTTGGAACTTTAAGACAACCTCTTCTTAACTCACAAGAAATTACCTGGCATCATTCTCATGAATGTATGGATGCTCTTTCTACAAAATGGAAACTGGTTTACTGTGTAATGGTGGTTAAGCATTTATTTTCCTTTTGCTTTGTTGTCTGCTGTTATATGTATAGAAAATGAAAGATCACCAATTTCAAATTACAATATACGCAATACAAAGCATATTTTAAATTTCATGATCTATAGATTATAGTAATGTCTTATCCAGAAATTGAGATCAAAGAAAGAGCAGTTAGGTATTCATCAGTGAAGAAACTCTTGTAGATGTGTACCACTGAACAAGGCATAACGACTTTGAAAATGTAAATTATGATTATATTAATGAATATTTTTGAAATTTATCCTTTTTTTATTTTTTTATTTTACAAATAGAAATAAGGTAAATCCAGTACTATTTTAACAGTTCAATAACTTGCTCAGAAACTTGATCATGATTGTTGCACAACATAATTATGTTAGAGGAGAGAAATAGAGCATGTCTATAATAATACACCAGAATGCTTTCAGTCGCTATTGTAATAGGCTAAATATAAACTTGGAAATTTTTTTTTATTCATCATGCTTTTCACTTTCATACTGGTAGTGAATAATAATGTCAGGATAATATCATAAAATTTTTTAATGTTGTGCAACAGTCATGAGTAAGCTATTGAATAGTTAAAAAGAGGTGGACTTCTTTTCATTCTGAATAAAATAAAATTTTATTTTTCTCTTAAAAATCTCCTCAGTTTAATGTGGAGATTATTGTTATAATCCCTACACTGGCAAAACTAATGATAAGCATTATCAAATAAACAGAATTAGCACACCCCTCACCGTCTGTTTTTAAAATTCTGACCCTGAGTCAGCCTTGATCACACAAACATATGATCGTCATTTACCCATAGTTACATTATCCAGAACCCTCTTTTTTTCATGATGGTAGGATTTGCGGGAGATTTGGCTGCTCTTTCAAGTTAATCAAGCAGCCATGTAGAACAGTAATTCTCAACCACATTTTTACCCACAAACCCCTTTGATTACTATTTTATTCTGATGGACTGCCATAGCCATTCAGTGTGTAAATGACCCGTTTAAACGCTAAAAGGTTAAGGGCTAGCTATATGGTACGCGTCCAGCTGTAAAACGATGCCATAATAATAGATATTCACTACCCCATGCTAGCATGGAAAAACAAGTGTAAAAATAAATGAACAAACAGATATTTGTCCTCATCTTTGTTGTTAACATGTTTCGGCTGATATACTCTCCAGCCTTCATCAGGTGTCTTGGGGAAGTTTCAAACCTGGGTTCTCATTCCTAAGGTATTTTTCGATGTTGTTGCTGTTGTTATTCAGGTCACTGCTTAGAATTGAACTCAGTGACCTGAATAATAATAATAATAATAATAATAATAATAATAATAATAACAACAACAACAACATCGAAAAATACCTTAGGAATGAGAACTAGGTTTGAAATTTCCCCAAGACATCTGATAAAGGCTGGAGAGTATATCAGCTGAAACGTGTTAACAACAAACAAGATGAGGACAAATATCCATCAAATATAAATAATGTACATAATTCCTCATCTCTTAAATATAGAACTGAAAGAAGCCCATCGTATATATATATATATATATGTGTGTGTGTGTGTGTGTTTGTCCTCCTGCCACCTTGACAACTAATGCTGGTGTGTTTGTGTCTCTGTAACTTAATAGTTCAGCAAAAAAGATCGATAGAATAAATACTAGGCTTACAAAGAATAAGTCCTGAGGTTGATTTCGACTAAAACCCCTTAAAGCAGTGCTCCAGCATGGCCACAATCAAATTACTGTAACAAGTAAAAGAATAAGAAGAATGCTATTTTGATATTGGTCACTTAAATATCGTTCATAATGTAGCTTTCTTCATTTTAAAAAAAAAATTTCTTTTATGTGTTTGTTAATTTGTTATCCTTCATCTAATATAACATGGTCAGTAGTTTAGAGAGCACAGTTTTTTTTTTTATTACCATCTGTGTATCATTATGCATAATATTTTTCATCTGAAACAACTGTTAAATCTAGTAACATTTTAATGGTCAACAAGTTACACATACACACATTTAAAGATATTTTACTATTGTAATAACAGTTTGCCTCTAAATTACGTGTTTTTTTCTTATTTTTTCTTTTCCATTTTCCTCTTAAAACTAGTTAATGGAGATCAATCTTCTGTTTGTTAATTTTATCCTTTCTAACATCTTTTGAAAATAAACTTTGGTTATTTCCTTGTGGTTTTCTTTCCTTTTCATATCTAGTGATGCCATTTGATTGATTTTAAAATAGTCAATTTATAGATTTGTTTTTAAGTACATATTTTAAAGTTGCGATAGTATCTTTTTATTTATTTATTTATTCATTTTCTTTTTTTTTCAAATTTTCTTTTATTGGATTTTTAATTCAGAAAATGTTTAGTGTTTAAAATGAGGGTACCGTTGCTAACCAATACTCAGCTTGAATGCTATCATTTTCTTTCACATCATTGATCTGACCAAACACTTGCTGTAAGTTATAGATGTGCAACTCTTCTAGGTAGGCAAGGATATCTTTTGTGTCATCTTTGCATCTTATTCTTCCTGAACATCTTGCTGTTAATGACTTAACTAAAAAAAAAATTTTTTTAACCCATTTGGTCTACTTGAAATTTTGTTAGTGAAATAAAAGCCAGAATAATAATTTAGGTCTGCCAGAATTCTTCATTAGTTTATTCTTGACCTAGCTGTGGGTTATAGATACCTAGCTTTTCTGAGTATGTTATATGAAAGACTATCATGCTGTTCAGGTGGTCAAGATTTGTCAGTCCTCCACTTGGTACTGTCTTGTGGGTGAAGAAAGAGTTAATTACTAGAATGCTATTGCCTCCAAAATTAATGTTACTGTTCCTCTCTTTTACTTGTTTCAGTCATTTGACTGTGGCCATGCTGGAACACCACCTTTAGTCGAGCAAATCGACCCCAGGACTTATTCTTTGGAAGCTTAGTACTTATTCTATCAGTCTCTTTTGCTGAACCACTAAGTTACGAGGACATAAACACACCAGCATCGGTTGTCAAGCGATGTTGGGGGGGACAAACACAGACACGCAAACATATACACACACATACATATATATACATATATACAATGGGCTTCTTTCAGTTTCCGTCTACCAAATCCACTCACAAGGCTTTGGTCGACCTGAGGCTATAGTAGAAGACACTTGCCCAAAGTGCCACGCAGTGGGACTGAACCTGGAACCATGTGGTTGGTAAGCAAGCTACTTACCACACAGCCACTTAGGTTTTAGGATTGATTCAGTTAATTTTATACCCCTGTACTTTGTACTTGTTTGAACAAATTGACCCTAGTACTTATGTTTTTTTTAAAGCCTGATAGATATTTTTATCAATCTCTTGTTGAACCACTAAGTTAGCAGGACATAAACTAACCAACACCAAATGTCAAGCAGTGGTGGGAACAAGCACAGCTGCAAAGATACACACGCAACATAAAGAGTTTCTGTACTGTTTCCATCTACTGGATCACTAACAAGGCATTGGGGCTGATCTTGAGCTATAGTAGAAGACACAAGGTGCCACGCAATGATGCTGAAACCACATGGCTGTGCCATCGAGATGATTTTTCTAAAGGAGATGTCTTTATTGCAGCTAATTGAGTAAAGCTCTGATGAAAAATATTCCAACCATGATCATCTGACTTAAAATCAGACGTAGTATAATCCAGAACAGTATTATCCAGTATGTCTTTCCAGGGAGATTTGGTTATTGTCATTATTTCTAGCAGTTCGAGTGACTATTTAGAGGTCCCCTTATTGCTTGTGTTGTTATCTTTCTGAGGAGTCAGTATAGTGAATGTCAACAAGACTGAATCATGAACAAAATTTTGGAAGCATCGCTTGTAAAGTATCCAGATAAAATATCTTCGCCATTTTTAACAATTCTACCTCCAATATTTTTGGTAGAAATTCATAATTTACTTTAATCCCTTAGCTTTTACACTGGCCGTATCTGGCTCAGATATGTCTCCTGTTTTAAGTTCAAACTAGCCAGGTCTAACTTCTCACACCTACCCTGTAATGTCATCTTAACATTAGACAATAGTATCATTGAAATCTCAAAACTATGAGATAACACATGATTAATTCAAAACTATGAATGAATAAGCTTTACATTTGGTAGAGTAATTTGAACACTAAAGGATTAACAATATTCTTTATTGACAGTTTTCTCAGGTACATCATGTTGGAATAAATATTGAGCTACAAACTCTACATGGTAATTTCTAATTCTTACATGTCAGTTCATTTTTGTTTCAAAAGCCAAAGGAACTACTTGCTCAGAGATGGGAATTATTCCAAAGAATTTCTCTGGCATTTAAAATTTTGCTCTTCTATGACTTGTGTACATGTGTGTGTGGGGTTTTTTTTTGTTTTTTTTTTCCTGCTGCAGACAACTGAATGAGAAAGATAGAAAGAGATGAGAAGAGAAGTGATATAATGAAAGTATTAAGTTCTCTCCACTCTGGAGAGATGATTAAAAAAAACTTCTTTTTTTCTCTTCACTTCCTGTCTCCTTAGTATGCAATGTTAGCACCTAATTAATTCTCTTCTAAAACTACTAGATGGCAAAGGATAATAAATAGATAATACCAGGCTTTCACCATTTTATTACCTGTCGCTGGTGATTTTTACATTCTTATAATCATCATCATCATCATCATCATCATTATCATTAACATCAGAAACTTCATAATTGCCATCATTTATTTAATTATTTTTGCTAGAAATATCTTCTATTGTAATTGTTAGCTATAATCTTTAATGATTGTGTTTCTGTCAATTTTGTTTTTTAAGATAACATATATTTTTACTGGTGAAATAAAACTTTTTAAAAACCAAAAAACAAAGGGTTTTTATTTATTCTTCCCAACTAAATAAAGAATAATTGTTTGACTTTTTCTTCATTTATTTATTATTTATTTTCAGTGATTAGTGATATCAAAAGTGAGTGATTACAAGAAAAGGTGTAAGGAAACGTGATATTTTGAATGACTAGGCATTAGTAATGTGAAATTGTACTGGATAGGAACTAGGAAAAGGTTGTTTCCCCTATCTGAATCTTCAATAACGCATCATATAAGTGTTATTAATTCAACCCCTTCATTAAAAGCATCGCTCATTGGATCAACAGCCTCTACTCAGATACCTGACCTGGTAGGAATAGCAGTTAAATTTCCTTCAAAAATACACCCTACAGTCTTAAGGAAAGGAAAGCCACACTGGATTTTCAAAAGGAACGAGCTGGTTATAAATAAAATGTCTTTGATTATAGATCTGTCTGCTTGATCAGGGATAGCCTGAAACTAATTAACAACATTATTACATAATTTATATCCACTACAGCCTTATTTATTTATTTAGTATTTTGTTTTTCAGCCAATTTGGTTTCAGGTTCAGTCACATTGTATGGCACCTTGAGCAAGTGTTTTCTATTATAACCTTGGGTCAACTAAAGGTTTATCAATGGACTTGGTAGATGGAAATTGAAAGAAGTTTGGTGTGTGTGTGTGTGTGAGCTTGTGTCTCCTTGTCTTGATGTATGATTGTTGCAAGCAAGTCTCACCATCATACAAATAGTGTCCTTTATTTGTGATCTTCAATAAGAACATGTCCAACCATGGCAAAAATATTACCTTTCTTGGTTACAGGTGAAGTTTGGTGACAAGAAAGGTGTCCAATTCTAGAAAATCTGCCTCAACAATTCCATCCGACCTATGTGAGCATAGAAAAGTGGATGTTAAAATAATGACGATGATGATGATGATGAAGATAATGACTTTCCTTTCTTATTCTTGATAAAAGTGCTTTAGCTTGTTGGTTATTTTATCATTAACCACTCTTGTTGTCAACAGCTGTGTCTAAAGTATTAATCACTGAGGTTAATTATTCAGAGATGTCATCTACATGAAAATTAGTAAGTTAATACTACATATTTAATGCAGGGAGCATTAAAACTCTAATTACAACTAATTGTGTAGTAATGACAAAAGACAAAAACATTAGCGTTGCAACTAATATTATTTTAATCATTTCGGTAAATGAATGTCTAGAAGTGTCTTCCTTCCTTCCTTCCTTGCTGAAATGATTAATATAGGCACAGACATGGCTGTGTGGTTGTTAAGAAGCACTCTTTGCAACCATATGATTTTGGATTCAGTTTGTAGGCGAATTTTGTAAATGGAAACTGTGTGAAACCTCTCTCTCTCTCTCTCTCTCTATATATATATATATATATATATATATATATATATATCTTTTATCTTTTACTTGACTGCAGCCATGCTGGGGGTCACCGCCTTGAATTTTTATTTGAATGTATCAGCCCTGCTACTTATTTTTTGAAGCCTGGTAATTATTCTCTCAGTCTCTTTTGCTGAATCACTAAGTTACAGGGATGTAAGCACATCAGCATTGGTTGTCAAGTGATGGTGGTGGTGGTGGTGGGGGGCAAAACAGAGACACACATCCACACACACAAATACATACATGCATACACACACACATATACATACAGGAAACCCACTTTTTCCCTTTGAGGGCTTGTTTGCCCTAATATTAGACTATTTTCTTTAGTCAATACACGTTGATCGCTTATAAGCTTTAAGTTTATAAATATTATTATTATTTACAGAAATGTCAGTCGTCACCGCTTCTCGATTTATTGCAGAAAACATATATATATATATATATATATATATATATACATACATATATGTTCAGCAATTTCTTACTGAACAACCACACAGATGATTTGTTTATAGTGTTCACATAAGCGACATTACCTGTACAGGTGCACCATGTCCCACATGTCGGCTGAGGAAATGATTGCAGAGCAACGTGAAATGAAGTGCTTTGCTCAAGAACTCAATACAATGCCCGGTCTGGGAATTAAGCCCACAATCTTACAATTGTGAGTACAACACCCTAACCGCTAAGCCATTCAGGGTTTAATTCCCAGACCGGGCATTGTATCGAGTTCTTGAGCAAAGTACTTCATTTCACGCTGCTCTGCAATCATTTCCTCAGCCGACATGTGGGACATGGTGCACCTTTACAGGTAATGTCGCTTATGTGAACACTATAAACAAATCATCTGTGTGGTTGTTCAGTAAGAAATTGCTGAACGCTCATTTGTCATCTAACGATGGGAGAGTCCATGACATGATTTTATATATATATATATATATATATATATATAAATAATCTTGGAGTGGTTGGCATTAGGAAGAGCATCCAGCTGTAGAAACTCTGCCAAATCAGAATTGGAGCCTGGTGTAGCCACCTGGTCCACCAGTCCTCAGTCAAATCGTCCGACCCATGCTAGCATGGAAAGCAGACGTTAAACGAGGATAATAATATATATATATATATATATATATATATATATATATATATATAGCAGACGTTAAACGAGGATAATAATATATATATATATATATATATATATATATATATATATATATATATATATATATAACAACTGGTATTGGGATGTAAACATCCCAACTTCGTGGTCAGGCATAAGAAAATGTTAGAATAACTTACCAGACTCGAAAATAAGTACAGGAGTTAGTTCAACTAAAACCCTCAAGGCAGTGCTCCAGCATGGCCGCAGTCCAGTGACTGGAACAAGTGAAAAGATAAAGATAATACTTGTCATTGTGCTAATGTCTTTTCCTCACCACATAAGTAATTTTTGTTTTCTTTTTTTTTTTTACTCACTTCATCAAATATGTGAACGCTAACTTAACTATGTTTCTGTCTGTTTAACTTCCTGCAGTACAATTTGCTACACAGTTTTTTCTTTTTTTTTTTTTTTTTTTTCTTTTTTTTTTTTGTAGCTGGCAGCATGATTGTAACTTAGTAAGTTCTGAGCAAAGCAAGATCTTAATCTGGTTTTGTTGTCTGATGGATCTATTTCAATTACATCACTTATTTGTAGCTTGAATGGTTATCTTTCCTGGGTGTAAGGGGGCAGGAAGCATTTCGGCATGTATTAATGAGTAAGTGCTAAGTCAAGAAGTTCACACTCTAACCACCAACATTGTCTGTCAGCCTCCCCACGTTCTCTCTCTCTCTCTCTCTTTCTTTCTTACTTAGAGCCATGGTGTTTTTGGTACTAGGCAAAGCTATTTTTTTAAAAATTACACATATATACGTGTGTGTGTGTGTATGTAGTATGATGATGATACATATTTAAACATGCATTTTATCTCATCTTCATCCAACCATTTTAACTTCCTTTTCTGATTTCTAATCCCTACCATTTAGAAAAAACAATTGAATTTATATACCATCAGGTAAATCTATTTACTCACTAAATAGATGGTTTCGATAAGTTTTTTTCCTTCTTCTAATTTTGATAATGATGGAGAACAAAGATCATATAGATATATATATATATATATGTATGTATTATCATCATCATCATCATCATCGTTTAATGTCCGCTTTCCATGCTGGCATGGGTTGGACGGTTTGACTGAGGACTGACAACCCAGGAGGCTGCACCAGTCTGATCTGGCAGGGGTTTCTACAGCTGGATGCCCTTCTTAACATCAACCATATGCACACACATATGCATATATATATATATATATATATATATATATATATATATATATATATATATATACTTAGCTACAGCAAAGAATTGTATACTCTATACAGTAAAATTTGTGTAAAACAGCTGGCAGTTATTAAAACTGATAACTTTTTTTTTTTTCTTTTTATTGATAAAATAACCACAATTTATCAAATAACCAATTTTGGCAAAAATATGTATGTATAAATCTTTATTCTGATAGCCCACCTATTAATAGAAATGTGCCTAGTGATTAATTTTTTTTTCTGGAAATTTCTAAATGAATTTTTAATTAGTAACTTTTTTTTTTATCATTTTAAGTCAGTAATTTGGCCCTTATTTGCTATACAGCCCTTTATTTAATTATTTTTCAGATTCTATAGATAATGGAGAACAGATCAAAACCTACAAATCAGGATGAAACCAAAAGTAAGTCATCAGCTTGACAAAAAATCTTGTTTCTTTTTTTTTTGCTCCTTTTTTTTTTATTGTCTGTTTTTATATTGTCTTTTTATTTTTGTCTTTTATTTTGCAAAACTAACACATTGCAATTTGTGATCAAAATGAAGAAATGAAAAAAAATAAATGAAAATTTTCTAAGAAGGAAAAATACCATTGACAATTAAACAGTATTATAAAAATTATTCTTATTCTGTCTAGTTTATAGCATAAATCCTGGTTACTATAAACAACTAATTCATTTGGTAGTTCTTTAAAACAAAGGAAAAAATTCTGGCAGGTAGGTGTGAGGTGGTTCTCTATACTGTCATTATTGTGTGTGTGTAACAATCATAAAGTAGCTGGTTATTATTTTCTTTAACCCACTACCTACCAGTGATCCCATATGAGATCACTTAAAAATTACAAATTTCGTAATTATCTAACCTTTTTGCTATATCTACTAGGTATATTTCTCTGATATTCAAATGAGGTTTGCTAATTTTTCACCCAATATCTCGCTTATTTCTATTTAAAATGTTATTTTGATCATTCCAGCGTGTTTCTAAAGCTGTTTTATGCTAGAAATCAAAGTTTCATTAAAAAAATTCCAGTTAATAGAATTATGGGAGGTAATGGGTTAATATGACACTTAATTGTAATTAAGGTGCATATACTTTTGAAATCTTTTACTGCTTTAGTCATTAGACTGCTGCAGGCTTGGGCACTGTCTTACAGGATGTTTGTCAGTTACATCAACCCTTGTACTTATATTAGTGAAAGTGTGTGGCCTTGTTGTTAGGATGCTGTACTCACAATCTCAAGATTGTGGGTTAGGTTCCTGGATCAGGTGGAGCATTATGTTCTTGAGCAAAACACTTCATTTCATGTTTCTCCAAGGTGTCCGATTCAAAGGGAATGTTGTGTTCTCAGTCAATATATGTCATGGAAACCAGGTAACCTGCTTTATGAGTCCCGGGACTCTATAACAGCAATGTCCAGTGGGTTGATGATGAGGAGATCTTAGATCATCATCATCATCATTTAATGTCCATTTTCCATGCTGGCATGGGTTAGGCAGTTTGATTGGAACTGGTAAGCCAGGGAGCTGCACCAGGCTCCAGTCTGTTTTGGCTTGGTTTCTACAGCTGGGTACCTTTCCTTATGCCAACCACTCCATAGAATGTACTGGGTGTCATTTACACGTCACCAACTCTGTGCCTTTTGTGTGTCACCTGCATGGGTGCCTTTGTGTGTCACCAGCTTGGGTGTTTTTCACCTGTCCCCAGCATTGGCTACAACTACGATTTCACTTAGTTTAACTTGTCTTCTCAAGCACTGCAAATTACCAATATTTTATCAATCTGTATTTATCGAGTGGAGACTTGCAATGCAAGACTACTTTTTTTTTTCTGTCCTTCAGTACTACTCTCTCTCTCCACTCCCACCCCCAGCTGAAGGAGTCTTGTCTTGCAGGTTACTTAGTGACCTCATTGCTGCTAGTATCATGTCAAAAGTACCCAGTGCACGAGGTGCTATGTCAAAAGCATCTAATACATTAGAATGGGCATTCAGCTGTAGAAACCATGCCCTAAGTAGACAGCAGGAATTGGTGCGGTCTTCTAATTTACCATTTCCAGTGAAATTGGTCAACCCATGCCATCATGATAAACAGATGTTAAATGATGATCATGATGCTATTTATTGAGCGGCTAAGTTACCTTTTGATATAACATCAGTTTTGTTTAAAAACAAAAACAAAAATGTAAAGAAAATGGTAGTATTGTGTGAAACATGAAAAACAAGAACAAATGAATATTTCCAAAGTTGGTGTAGATTTGTAACTAAATATCCGACATCTCAGTTATAGTTTAGTTCTACTGAATGTTTTCAACTACAAATTTCATTGTTTATCTACTGACCTTCAAATACTGCTTTATTTCTTTTTAAATTGTTATTGTTTACACTGTTGTCATTGTCATCATCATCATCATTGTTGCCATCAGTATCATTGCTTTGAGGTGTGAAACTAATTGACTTGAACCAAAGTTCTTATTGAACAAACGAACAGCTGAAGATATTCCAGCTTTGACTAGCCTGTCTTTCTGAATATCCAGAACTACATTGTCCAACAAGATTTTTTTTTTTTTTTGCTTTTTTAAAGATAGTAGGTCACAGTCTCGGAGAGATTCAGCTGCTGTTTCTAGCAGGGCAAGCAACTGTATTGATAGTTTCCTCTTGACTTGCTTTAATGTCTTTTTTCATAAATGCATCCATTTATTTCAATATCATTGAAGAAAAGGAACTTTGACTAATCCCCCTTAGACTTTATTCAGGAAAATTTTTCTACACCCACGTTCCTAATTCCTCTGCCCCTGTTCACTTCTGCTCCCCTAGGACATTGAAGGACCATTTTGATGCCTCATTTCTTAGCGGCCCCTACTGATTATGCTTACCCTCTCTTCTAAATGGTTGTAGCCATGTAGCTCCTCTGCAACAGGAACATGCTCTTCCCCCTCATCTAGCATAAAATCAGCACCACACTTGTGGTTCATAGTCTTACAAGCTTTGTGGCAACCTCACTTGTGCCAGTGGTACATAAAAGCACTCTGTATATACTGTAAAGTGGTTGGTGTTAGGTGAGATACAATACAGTCTTTGAATCTATCAGATCGTTATTAGTGCTTGTTGATAGGGACAAACTTCATTGAGAATTAAATCAAGATTTTAAATTTTAACCCTTTAGTATTTAAACCAGCCACACTAGGCCCAAATATTCTATCTGTTTTATATTCAAACTGGCCAGATCTACACCTTCCCTACAATGTCATTCCGGAAATAAGCAATCACTACATTGAAATTTCAAAGCTATGAAATAATGCAAAATTAATTCAAAACAATGTGAATAAATAAGCATTACATACAACAGAGTAATCTGAATGTTAAGTGGTTAAAAATTGATTCCTTAGTGTTAATTGTTCTGAAAGTGAATTCTTCCAGCTAGTTGTCCTGAAAGTGAATTCCTGGAATATTTTTGTGAGCACCAATATTTGGAAAGTCTTTCATTCTTAATCATGCAATAATGTGGTTTCTGCATTAGCGTAATAGAGTTATTGAGATTGAATTATTTAAAGTAAAATCTGACGGCATTGCCATTAGCTGGTGCTAAAGGGCTTTGTGTGATCTAATTCTTTTGCCATTAGATGATATTAAAGAAAACCTGATTCTTTTGATATTTGAGATTAATGTTTCAAAATTGTAATTGTATTTTAGAATTCTTTTTATGAATACTTTTGAAGGGTATCTTCCTCTCCAATAAAGTACCAAACTGCATTCTCATGCTTATTGATTTTTTTTTTTAACCTGATTTCAAACGCTGTTAGAGAAACAAGCATGAGGTAAAATACCTGTGAAAGAATTTGAATGGTTAGGTGGTCTTTAGATTAAAAGGCTGCATATAATATATGGTGTGGAACTTCAGAAGAAAATAATTGTTTGATTACAAATTAAAAAGGGAAGGCTGCATCTTCTACTTTTGGTAAAAGATAAGTTATGACTTGCAAAATTAGTAACAGAATAGGTTCTCATTGTAAAAGTAAAAGAGAAGAGAGAGGACAAAGTACGACAATAGAAGAGAAATGTGAAAACTTATTAGAGAAGAACACTTTTTCATCTGAATAGATACTTTTCTTCTGATGATACTATACAGTGCCAGTGATTGAAGAGACACTTGAGACACTTTTCCAAATGAGTGTCCCCCTTCAATGAAAATAAAGTCCAAACCATCATTAATATAAATGATTAGTAATACAACTTAGTGTATTTGATGATATAAAGACACACAGGCATGTTAGATGCACCTCACTATCAACAGTGCATATTCATGAGAAAATGTGTCTAGTGCATTAATGTATGTAATATTTAAAGTGATCTAGCAGTACATTACAAAACAATACAAAAACATTTACTGTATATAAAATGTAAGTTAACAGTACAGCTGAACATAAACGCAAGGCATCACGACAATGAAAATAGCCTGCATGATTACTGTGATAAAACCTGCAAGAAAAATCAAAGCAGAATAATGCATTTTATAAAAAGCATGCATAAGTAAATGTTATTATTATGGAGTCAGGTTTGGTAGAAGAGACTGTCTGGATTAACCCTTTTGATGTCAATCTGCCTAAAACTAATCCTGGTTCTATGATACAAATTCCTATTTTAAGCTGATCTAAATTGAAGCTTTCCATCAAAATTTCATGCTAATTTATGTTCCAAACACCAGCTTAATAACGACAAAGTTATTTTACTAATTTCTTCATTATTTTCAAAATTAGTTGAAATGAAAGCAGTGCATTTCCACAGAAATTTAGTAATAGAAGGGTTTAAATTAACTTATAGTAATGAACATCAGGGACAAAATTAGCTTATGAGAAGCCCAACTTTTCATATAGGCCCCAGGGTAATTTATTTAAGCATGTAGGGTTGGGGATGTGTCTTGTATGCCATCAGATATATATGTTTTTAGTAATTTATTCAAAGGCATGTGGTTTAGTGGTTTAGGCTCATGATCATAAGATCATGGGTTCAATTCAGGGACAGAGTAGCCTGTAGTGTCTTTAAACAAGACTCTTTCACATTTCTTTAGTTTACTGAGATTAAAATGAATATCAGAGACAGTTAGCCCTGTTGCGGACAGACATTTTTTTTTTTTTTTCAGTGAGAATCTTCTCTTAGTCACTCGGAGACTGGGATAAACTCTGGTGGAAACCATTGTTATGATTATGTTGTTACATCACAAAAGTTGTTGAAATAGGGTGAGGTTTGCAGTTATTTTCTTTTTTAGCTTGGAATCACCTAATATCCCATTTTTTGGAGTATGTTTAGTTGCTTCTTATGAGGTGAGATTCAGGAAATGTTGTTTATGCTCAGGTGTGTTGTTGTGGTTTAACCCAAATTTGTTATTGAGTAGACCTACGATCAAAGACATTCTCTAGTAAGGGCATCTCTGTTTCTATCCTTCTCCACCCTCAACCTTGATTGACATTTTCCAGCATGCAGAGGGTATGATTTGAAGGAGATTTGGTAGTTATTTCTACCTGCTTAAATGACCACATAAAGGCTCCTTGTGGGCTCATACAGAGTTGTGCAACATTTTAAAGTAAACAAGCAGGTCACATGAACACATCATCATAAGTCTAAAAACGTATAGTGAGGCATCTATATCTCAGTTGACTAATGATCTAATCTCTCTCCATGATACTGATTCTATGACTGTGATATACACAAATCCATCTATTCATCTATTCATAATCCATAGACCTAAAGAGGCTGCTGCAGGTACATAGCAAAGTGCATTTCAGTAGGAAAGCAATCTAATGGCACCTGCTTTCTTTCCAAATATTGTTGGCTGTTGGTTTCACTATAAGACATTTTGCACTTTGACAAGTATTATTTTTAATCCTGCTGGGTACCTACTCACTTTCTTCACCTTGAAAGTGGAAGTGGTGTTGGAAAAGGCTTGAATGTTAGTCATTTCCCTGCTCACTTCTCTTGTAAAATTCTTCATCACCATTCACCCCAATATATTTATTCTCTAGAATATTATAAAATTATCATATAATGCTGTGGTGTGCATTGAACTGGATATGGTATGTTAGAAGTGAAGAATCTTGCATTGGTGACAAGTTATTATCATTTCCTCCAAATTAATTATTGTTAATGTCTGACCTGCAACATTATTTTTGCTGCACTTGGATAATCGTTGATGTAAGCAATAAACTAATATCCTGAAAAATTCCATAAATTGCCAGATATTTTCTCAATGGTTTATGGCCTTAATTTGAGGAAATAAACCTGTCCATATTTAATTAACTGGTCATGAAGAGAGAGTGTTATAGATAGGTGTCTTATATAACATCTGACTGACAACAAACTACAACATATTTTGTATAGATAGTTTATTATTTTATTAATAGCCCTACCACATCACTGAAATTTGTTCTTCAAATTTGCTTCTACCACATTGCTGGCATATATGTTTCCTGTTAGGATGTGAAAATGTTATTGCAAACGAGAAGTACCAGCTGCCTCAAACATCTAAAGCATAGATGTATATGAGGACAATGCAATAGGTATGGGTTTGGCTATATGGTAAACAAGTTTGCTTCCCAGCCACGTGGTTTTCGGTTCAGTCCCACTGTGTGGCACCTTGGGCAGGTGTCTTCTGCTATAGACCAAGCCGACCAAAGCCTTGTGAACGGATTTGGTAAACAGAATCTGAAAGAAGCCCAATGTGTATTTGTCTGTCTCATTGTCTTGACATTGTGTGATTGTTGTAAATGAGTACCATTCATTTCCAATATTCTGTAGTAATGTCTGGGTTACCCAGATAGTGTTACCCGACAGGTAAGAGTTTGCATCAGGAAGGGAATCCAACCGTAGAAAATCTGCCTCAATAAACTCTGTCTGACCCATGCAAGCATGGAAGAGTGGATATTACAATGATGAAGTCTGTCAAAAAGGAAGCCAGATTTTTTTTAAAACAATTACCATCTATTTCAGGTCCCTTCCCACTTAGGCAAGTGTCTTCTATGTATGTGTGTGGTGTGTGAGAGTTTGAAGGTTTCTTGTCTCCTAACATTGTACTCTAACTGTAAACAAACTTCACCATTATACTACTGGTGTTGGTCACTTGCAATCTTCTTTGGAAGCATGTCCAGGCATTGTACTGTGCATGTTCAAAGGATTAGAGAAAATTTCCTTGTTTGGAAACTGTTGGTGATTGACAACAGGAAGAACATCCATTCAGAGAAAATCTTGTGAAATCTGAATTTCATTTTGGCCCACACAAGCATAGAAAAGTGAACGTTAGAGTAATGGCAAATGATGTCTCCTTCAAAATTGTTCCCTCCACTACTGATGTACTGCTCCTCACCTTTTCTTTTCTTTGCAGTTTTGGAATGCATTTTCAATAGTATGCAGTTCTCAGAAAATTCTCTGACCTTTCTTCTATTGTCTGAAATCAGCAACCTTCAGGGTATCAAAAGTCTGCAGAAGCCCAATCTTAAGAGTAGGCTTAGGCTCCTGAGGGTCGGGGGGTGAGCCATCCCATGCTTTGCCAAAAAGTCATAGATAAGATGTGCTGTCTAAGCAGGCAGCATCCAGGTTTTGTTTGTCCAAGTCTCAAGCCTCTTCTTTCGTACTGCCTCTCTCAAACACCATCCTGATTGGAAACACTCACTCCTGACATTGCATTTGGCTTAAACAATTTTCTCTATGTTACTTTAGCATACAATGTTGGAAACGTCACTGTAGAAATCTTCTCCTCTGAAACAGTATTTCATCCAAATACATTACTCCATTGTCCTACTTGTATCAAGTTACCAACTACACAAACATTCTATGTTGTAGATTAATGACTGATATATCATGATGTGGCTATTATTAGACTGAAGGCCAAGCTCACCTGTATACAGTACTGCAGTCATGAGTACACTCCATTGGCTGGTTGGCATGCAATTTTAAAAGTTTGGTTTCTTTTTGGACAGACTCTGTATGTGTGTACGTGCGTGCACAACAAAACCTCCTAAAACTAGAAACCCTTTGTTAAGTATTACCCCAAAGAAGGACAATTATACTATTAAAGTATGGTGTAATGGAAACAACAAAACCATCATAAACCAAGAAATCAAGAACCCTTTCACAAGTTCAACCCAATGAGAATGCAGGACGACTTAGAATTATGAGACCATACAAATGGTAGTAGTAGTAGTAGTAGTAGTAGTAGTAGTAGTAGTAGTAGTAGTAGTAGTAGTAGTAGTAGTCCCAATACCTTCTTCTGTACAGATGTATGAAAATTGTTATTTTTGTTATTTGTTGGCAGAATCAGTAAAGTGTTGGGATAAACTACCTTGTGGTGTTTAGCTACATCCTTCGATGTTCTGAATTTGAATCCTGATCACAACCAACTTTGTCTTTCATCCTTCTGGGTCATTATTTTATTGAGTATCGGAGTTAGTGTATTAACTACACCCTCCTTTGAGAATTGTCTGGCCCTGTGCCTAAGTTAGAAATTGTTATTGTTGTTGTCATCATCATCATCGTCATCATCATCATTAATTGTTCATTATCTCGGCTGTTATTGTTGCAAGGAATTTATTGTGAATAATAGTGAATTAGGCAAGATTAATTCAGGATGTCTAGTTAGGTACCACAATTCAATTTGCACTGGGGGATCAAATTAGCCTTGATTCAATTGATTATATCCAAATTTGCCTTTGTCATGTTCAATCAAAACAAATAATTACAATTATTAATCCGTTTCAAGAGACCAGAATAGCAGACACAGTAATAGTGCAGGACAAAATTCTTATGCAACATTCAGTTATGACTCCCATATTTTGTATTCCGATCACATTGGAGTTGATTTTGTGTATGTTAATCCCCCATCATCTTTAAACTATCTTATAATATACATGGAATAAAATTTCATGTGTTGGAAATGCTTAGTCTTTTGAACTTTCAGACTTGATAAAACAATTAGCGATAATAAATTATGAATTAATTTCTGTATCTCATTGTGTAATTTGTAGCCTTGCATCATTGTTAGAACTCACCCTCATCATCATTTTAATGCCCACTTTTCCATGCTGACATGGTTCATACAGAACTTGTAGCAGCTTTTCTATAGCTGAATGCCCTTCCTATTGCCAGTCCTTCACTTGTTTCCAAGTAAGGTAATATTTCCCCATGACCAGACATATTTTTCATGGAAGATAAGGGATGGACACCATTTGCATGAAGGTGTCATTCTCTTACAACTATGACACAATGTCAAGGCCAAGAGACAGTAACACACACACATACATATACAATGGGCTTCTTTCAGTTTCCGTCTACCAAATTCACTCACATGGTTTTGGTCGGCTTGGGGCTATAGTAGAAGACACTTGCCCAAGGTGCCACACAGCCATGCCTGCTATTTAATATTGAGAGTAAAATAGCAGAAACAATTGAGTGATTTGTCAAAAGATTTTTGCACTATTTATTTACATTCTCAATTGAAATCATCTATTGGTTGATTTTTCCTATTAAACCTTCTCTGTCAATAAAATTAATACCAGCCATAAACTGGTAGTCAATTTAATATTCCCCAACATTTATAACTGTGTATGTCAATGTTGGAAATTATTGTTAATCAACTTCAAAAACATGCACACATTGATGTCAGATTACTGCTGCTGGATTAACTGTGAATCAACTGGTTGTATAATGTTGTCTAGTTCTTTTATGAAAGGCTTTCTTGGCATTAATAGTTTTCTTTTGCACAGTATAATTCATTTAATTCTTTGCTCCCATTTTCTCTCTTTCATTCACACTCATAATTAAATTAAAATAAATATTTCAATCAAAAGATGATAAAATAGCTGAGTCAGGACCAATTCCAATATTTTAAAGATTCACTAATATTTTCTTGTCTTTGCGTATTTGTATAGAAGCCAAAATTCATGTTCTGTATGCCTCTGGTTATTTAGGAAACAGGAAATTTATCAATAGTTTTAGCAAGCTCATATTAACTAACTATTATTATACTTTTGTCAAGAATTGTATGGCAGCAGAAACAGTAAACTGCCAGACATGAAATGCTTTACAATATTTAAGCATGTCTTTTTCTCTTTTCCTTCCACAAATAATTGTTCTCATTCCCAACTCTCAATGGACCACTGTCCAAAACGTCAAACACACACTATATTTGTTCTTTACAGTATAAAATACTGTGTACTGTTGACTCATGTTGTGTCCACTGTTTTCTCACTGGTTTACTTAGCACACTGATACAGACACCTGGTTTATCAGATTACACTGGATCTATTATTAGTATTTATATTCTAGAGGTGGTGAGCTGGCAGACTCATTAGCATGCTGGGCAGAATGCTTAGCAGCATTTCATCCATCCTTACATTCTGAGTTCAAATTCCACTGGGGTCCACTTTGTCTTTCATCGTTTCAGGGTCGATAAAATAAATACCAGTTGAGTAATGATGTCAATATATTCGTTTTAGCCCTTCCCCCAAATTGCTGGCCTTGTGCCAAAATTTGGAACCAGTATTTCATTCATGTTCTGTTATGTTCTTAGTTCAAATCATAATGGAGGCTAACATCCTTTTGAGATAGATTCAGAAATTACTAGTCAAATACTAAGCTTCATTAAAACGATTACATGGCCTCCTCCAGAAAAACTGTCCTTGTGGTGCCAAAATTAGAAATAATTAACAGAGTTAGCAGAAATGGTAAAGCAGATGACTAAATCCATCACAATAATTTTATTTCATTTTTCTACATTATATAGTGGAAACGCTATGTGATGGGGTGAAAATGGTGAGATAGTTTTGCTATTTTCGAGATTGGGTGGATTAAGTGATGGATGTGAAGCAGCTGTGACAACAAGAGCAAGACTTGGCTGGGTAAAGTTCAGGGAATGTGGTGCGTTGTTATATGGGAAAAGGTTCTCCTTGAAGATGAAAGGAAGGGTTTATCAGAGTTGCGTGAGATCTGCAATGCTGTATGGGAGTGAGACATGGTGTCTGAGGGAAAGCGAAATGGAAATTTTGAGAAAGACTGAGAGAGCAATGATGAGACCAAATGTGTGGTGTGAAACTATTGGATAAAAGGAAGGTTGAGGACTTAATAGGGATGCTAGGGTTGGAGGAATCGGTGGAACAGCTGGCAAGGGTGAATGGAGTGCAATGGTATGGACATGTGTTGAGGAGGGATGAGGAGTAGGTTCTAAGGAGAGTGCTTGAGTTTAAAGTGAATGAGCTGCGAAAGCGAGATCGACCAAAGAAAATGTGGAGGGGACAGATGGAAGAGGAGATTGGGAGGGTTGGCTTGAGGAGGGAGGATGCCTAAAACTGGGTGAGATGGTGTGAGAGCAGTTGCTGTAAGAGTTAGGTAGATCCAGCCACCCCTGTTAACGGGGACAAACCCGGATTTAAAATATTGGGATTCATTCACTCATATCTTTAAAACATTATTTAACATTGTTTGTTTTCTTTTAATCTCTGATTTTGATAAATACAAAATGCTAGTAATATAGATAAGTCAGGATAATCAACTAAATCCCTATTCTTCAACAACTGGCTTTGTGCCTAAGAGAGAAATTACTATTATTATTTATGGACTGGCAGGATCATTGATAGTCAGGCAAAATGCCTTGCAGTATTTACTTGCCTCACTGCACATTCTTATGGAGTTGGCAAGGATTGGCTTTGCCTTTCATCCTTTGACCCATTCACATTTAGATTTCTCTGTCGAATGTAATGTTTGCTTATTCTCAAGCTGAACATAAGAAGCGTCAGTAGTGGTGTGCAAGAGAGACGATTGCGCTGGTTTGGACATGTGGTGAGAATGAATGAGGATAGCTGCGTGAAAAAGTGCCACTCCCTAACAGTTGAGGGAACCCGTGGAAGAGGTAGGCCCAGGAAGACCTGGGCTGAGGTGGTGAGGCAAGACCTTCGTACATTGGGCCTCACCGAGGCGATGTCTACTGACCATTTCTTCACTACCTTGATGGTATGTTTCAGACCATTGTCCTGCTGATACTTCCAGTTGTGGCCAAGTTGGAGTTTCTCAGCAGATTCCTTCACGTTTTCATCAAGGATCCTGATGTAATCCTCCTTTCTCATGATTCCTTGAACTTTGACATGGTTCCCTGTGCCACTGGAAGAGAAGCATCTCCATAGCATTATGTTTCCACCACCATGCTTGACAGTGGGCACAAAAGTTCTTTGGCTTGTATTCTTCTCCTTTCTTCCTCAAGACATATTCAGCATCCATATTGCCAAATAACTCCAACTTCGTCTCATCAGGCCAGGATAGTTGACCAAAAGCTGGGCTCTTGCTTCAGATAACCTCTGATGAGATGAAGTTGGAGCTAATTTGGCCACATGGGTGCTGAATATGTCTTGAGAAAGAAAGGAGAAGCATACAAGCCAAAGAACTTTGTGCCCACTGTCAAGCATGGTGGTGGAAACATAGTGCTATGGGGATGCATCTCTTTCAGTCGCACAGGGAACCTTGTCAAAGTCCATGGAATCACGAGAAGAGAGGATTACATCAGGATTCTTGATGAAAACGTGAATGAATCTGCTGAGAAACTCTGACCTGAATCCGATTGAGAACTTGTGGTGAGACTTGAAGACCTGAGCAATGGTTAGGAAACCAACCAACCTGACACCGCTCGAGGCTTTCGCCAATGAAGAGTGGGCCAACATCTCACAAGAGACATGCAGGAAGCTTGTGAACATATACAGGAATCACCTAGAAGCAGTCATAAAAAAACAAAGGCTATGCTATTGACTATTAAAAGAAGATATCAAACTCAATAAACCTAGAGCATGAATAATTTTGAACAGCCAAACCATCCAACCCATGCTAGCATGGAGAGCGGGCATTAAACAGTGATGGTGATGGTGGTGGCATTTTTTGAAAATCCATGAATAAAATAACACTGAAATGAAGAATTTCTTGAATTATGTATTGTTGTTATTCTTTCACTTGCTGGTCACATATAACTCACAAACAAACTTGACAAAATACATTCATTGCATCACAAAAATTAACAAGGGTATGAATAATTTTGAGGACAATTGTATATATGTGTGTGTGTGTATGTATATATATATATATCATCATCATCACCGTTTAACATCCGCTTTCCATACTAGCATGGGTTGGACGATTTGACTGAGGACTGGTGAACCGGATGGCTGCACCAGGCTCCAATCTGATCTGGCAGAGTTTCTACAGCTGGATGCCCTTCCTAATGCCAACCACTCCGAGAGTGTAGTGGGTGCTTTTACGTGCCACCGGCATGAGGGCCAGTCACACGGTACTGGCAACGGCCTCGCTCAAAATGGTGTTTTTTTACGTGCCACCTGCACAGGAGCCAACCTAGCATTTTGTGTTTTATATCAGATGTTTTCAACTGTTACAGTTCAATGTATATAGAAAATTTATGTGTGTATGTGCGGCCAGGAATACATTGGTGAGTGTACCTTCCTTTTTTTAGGACAACTGTATATATAGTGTGAATTAACTTAGATTTGGCTACTATTTCCAGCAGCACTTCATAAAAACATTCTAGTTTGTTCATAAACTAATTTGAGTGAAATATTCCTCGTGAGCATGTGAATTAAAGCAGTGTAAGATTATGCATGCTGCATAGAAATTTTATAAAATCACTGCTGCAGCAAAACATGTTAGATATCGAACTACTCAAACTGTGCCACTTTTAGTAACTGTGTTACTTTTAGAAATACAAATACCATTAAATGCATTTATTTCATAGTAATAATAATAACCCTTTTGTCGGACATCTGTCATGCTGTTTACATGGAATCACAACAATACCATTGTTGCTCTCTCCAGAAAATTCATAGATTCTCTCCTGGAAATTGATTTCTGCATGTTATTCTGTTTATATATATAAACAATGAATTGTCTTGGTAGAAAAGGATGCGTCATATTTGGTTATATGTAATACATAGTTTGAATCTCCATGTGGTATAAACCTAGTTTTTGCTGTAAAACTGTTTCTAACATTTTCTTGAGAATTAATTATTTCTGCTGTTTACAAAAGAGAAATGCAATAAAAATCAATTTTTAAGTTTTATTGCAAATAATGGAGTATAATGAAAAATGTGACATGGTAATGATCTTTACCTGTTTGGAATTTGATTTTTATATATATATATATATATATATATATATATATATATAAACACACACACACACATACATACATACATACATAAAACAACATAATCGAGATAGATGAGACTGGCTTTATCTATGCACAAGATCAGATATTTATAGAAGGAAATGAAACTGTGTTACATTAATGCCCATTTTCATGAGCATTTGTGGTAAATCAAATTGAGATTTGAAACTAGCTCTACTATAGACACTTGTAATTACAAGCTGTTAACCCTTTGCCTTCCCTAGATATCATGTGATATGCAGGACATGTTTTCCTGGTATCCATGTGCCAAGTATGACACGCATTCCCAATTTTTTTTCAGCCACCAGAGTGGCTTGGGGATTATAAAAGGAAAGGTTTCTCTTACTTTGAGGCCTTGAAACAAGGGCTAACTAGAATTCTGAAAACAAGCATGGACATTTAGGTCAGACTTGTGAAAATGAATTAACCCTTTAGCATTCAGATTACTCCTTCAAATGTAATGATGATGCATTATCTTGTAGGTGTGACATTTTCAAAATGTGATTGCTTAGTTTTAGATATTGTAGGATAGAGAATTGAGAAGCCAGATATAGCTGGTTTTAATACTAAAGGGTTAATGTGATTAGTTGCTCTGTTAGAAATAATAGCCAAATCTTTCAAGCCACACTCTACTATATTTAAAAAGGAAAGACATATTGGAAAATGTATTTCTAGGTAACCCTAAAAACATGCTTTTGGTCAAAGTTTTGCTCCATCAGACCTGAGCTGAGCATAAACAACAGTTCATCTTTTTACTGGTTTGATACTTATTTTGTTGACCCCAGAAAAATGAAAGGCTAAGTGAATGAAATTAAAACACAGAGAGTAAAAGGCTATAACTAAATTCCCAAAAAATCTTTTTTATTCACTGTTCAAACAATCTGCTATCATGATTATATGATAAGAAAGATGTGCATGTTTTTCTTCAAGAAATTACATATTTCAGTGTCAGTAGTGGAAATTCATATTCTTTTCTTTTACTGGTTTCACCCATTGTCTAGTGCTATATATATATATATATATATATATATATATATATATAATTTTCAGCGATGAAAACTCTCTTCTTTATTATGTCTTGTAAAAAAAGGGTTCTGTCTTCAGTGTAAATGCATCAGTGAGCTTTTCTTTCCATGTTATTAGTTAAGAATTACTGGTTAAAATAACGAAATAATGAACTCTGGTGATGATGTTGCTGTATAAAGTTGATATCACAAATACTCAAAAAATAGGCATAGATATGTATATAATCACTGTGACCTGGCATTGTGTTTGCATTTAAAAACTTTTTTTTTTTTTTTTAATGGCTTACAAGGATGCACTGCATCTCATTTTGGATATTTTCCCAATTAGTTGTGGGGAAATTGTGGAAGAAATCATTACTCATGGGCTGCTGTAGTAGGAAGTGTTACGTCAGTATAATGAACTATGCTGAGGCTGGAGAGACCTGGCCTCAAAGCTTGTGCTGAAGAGTGTTAAAGGCATCCACAGGTCTTTCACTTATAAGTATTTACAATTTGACAGGCTTTCTCAGTTTTTTTTTTCTTTTACATGAAGATACTGGCTTAAGGTGCCACTCTGTTGGATCAGACTAGAACCACATGATAGTTTTTATCTATTCATTGACTGCAACCATGCTAGGACAATGCCTTGGAGTGTTTGGTCAAACAAATTGACCCCAGTATTTATTCTTTGGGGGCTTATTCTATCAGTCTCTTCTTGCCAAACTACCGATTTATGGAAACATAAACAGCCAACACTGGTTGTCAAGTGGTGGTAGGAGACAAACACACACATACACGACAGGCTTCCACACAGTTTCCATCTACCAAATTTATTCACAAGGTATTGGTTGGCCCTGCACTTAGCCATGTCTGCAGTAGATGTGTTACTTTTTTTTCTCTCATTTTTTTCTTATTTTTATTCCTGTATAAAGATTAATGAAAATGAAATATATACATATTCCACGTTATAAAGAATATCTATTTTCTTCAGAACTGTTTTATTATTACATGATGCCTTTTATTTTGCTCTTAATTAATTTTCCATTTCATATCAAACTTTCTCATGTATTAATTGTGTAATCATGTAATATGCTGTGTTTTTGTATGCATGTCTGTATGCATCTGTGCATGTATGTGCACATATCATGTGTAAATAAGACATTTCTCATGCCATGTTATATTTAAAGTAAGTCTAGAAACATTTTTTTTTTAAATTCTATACTGAATACTTATTTTTCTTTAAAACTTTTTTAAACTTTTTTTTTTTCCATTTTATTAAAATTTTCATTCAGGTGGGTTTTTGAGACCATCCCCTGTCCGGTTAGGCAAAAAGCCAGGTAGGGCTTCTCTATTAATATATCCTCTAGATATTTTCTGCCTCATATACTTTTGTTGTTTTTTTTTTCTTTCTTTTTTTTTTATTTACTTACATTATTTTGGTTTTATACATACATGTTTGTTGTGTTTTTGTTTTTTTTTTACATTTTTATATTATATAAAGTATGTATAAATATACATTGAATATATATATATAGTGTAATGTTCTGTTTATTGGTGTTATCGATAAAGAAGTACTGCATCCAGCAATAGATGAATATTTAATATACACATAATTTAAAATTGAGCTACTGTAAGTTCCATGCTTATAGTACTGAAGTTGGGTGAGTTTGTATAGCATGTCATATGCTATTGGGCAATCTGTCAGGCTCGAAATACAACATGGCTGCTCTCTGAGAAAACGTGAGAAAGAATGAAAGAAAAAGGCACATGACAAAAAGAGACTAAAAATATGCACAATGAAGGGTGTCCCCTTGGTTTATTAAGGTGGGAATCAATGATGGTTAAAGTAATTAATTCAACAGAGAATGGTTAAAGTTTGTCAGATTGTATGCTTGATCTGGAAACTCCAATCACCTACTGAATTCCAGGTATGAAATTTTTACTAAATGCAAGCATCTGGATAACTTTCTACTATTGAACTGGAGAATACCTCCCTCTCCAGATTAAGCATACTGTCATTCTCTGTTGAATGAACCACTCTAACTATTGTTGGTTCCCACTTTAATACATCATGGGAATGCAACTCTTCCTTCAGTACTTTTTCTTTATCCTCTTTTGTTATGTGTTTGTTTCTCTCAGAGAGCAACCATGTTGTATCTTGAGTCTAAAAGAATGCCCACTTGTACATGGCATTTAATACAAGGTCACTCAGCTATAGTACTATTGTTAGCATGAAACTTATAGTATCTTAATTTTAAATCCTGTGTACATTAAAGATTATATATAATATATAATGGAAATGTGATTAGAGGAATTACTCAGTGGTCAGTGGCATGAATTTAGACTGCAAAGATGAAGAAGCATATGTTAATTATTGTACAAAATAAATTCTTGTTTTCATGGAACGATCTTCACTTTAAGAGCAAGGGAGACAAACTAACAAACTCTTAGTAGTGATTGCTACCAGTTCCAAATGAAATGGAGTGATCAAAAGGAATTAAGAATTCTTTTAACTAAATTAATATGCCATTAAGTAATAAGTAAAAGTTAATTTTATTTTTATGGAGACAAGACAACAGCTGTGAATATGTGTTTCTGCCCAGAACAGCATTTTCAGAACAGCTTTGTTTACCTTGTTTTCATCCAGACATAAGACTTAGACATAAAAAAATTATTTAAGAACATATACACATATATGGTAAATGTATGAGCCAAATACTGAGGACTCTAAGCAATTGATATTCCTCCCTTGTAATTTGTGGCCTTGTGATTATTATTCTATTGTTTATTTTATATTTTACGTTAAATTATTTTTTTTTGTATTATCCTTTCCTTCTGAAATGAAATTTTTTTTTTTAAAGATTATTTTCAAATTTCTATATATATGTATATATTTCTATGTTTCTAAGTTATCTTATTGCAATTGCTAGGATAGGATTGTTTCTTTAAAAGGGGGTCAGGCTTAACATTCTTCTTTCTTTGATTGGCTCTACTTCACTATCCTCACAAATAGCATCAATAACAGCAATAATAATAATAATAATAATAATGGTTTCAAATTTTGCCACAAGGGCAGCACTTTTGGGGGAGGGGATGAGTCAATTACATCAACCCCAGTGTTTAACTGGTACTTATTTTATTGACCCTGAAAGGATGAAAGGTAAAGTTGACCTCAGCAGAATTTGAAATACCACTAAGCATTTTGTCCAGTGCATTAACAATTCTGTCAGCTCACTGCCTTAATAAATTTGGAGGAGGAGGCTTGTTGATTACGTTGACCTTGGTGGAACATAAAGTCAGACAAAATACAGAATAATAAATAATAGTAGTAGTAATAATAATCATGATAAAGGTTTCAAATTTTAACACAAGGACAGCAGCTTAGTAAGAGTGTGTAAGTTGATAACATTGACTCCAGTGCTTGACTGGGACTTATTTTATCAATATCAGGAGTATGAAAAGCAAAGTCGACCCTGGCAGAATTTGAACATAAAGAGCCAGAAGAAATGCTGCTAAGCATTTTCATTTGCTGTGCTAACAATTCTGCCAACTCACTGCCTAATAATAATCTTTTCTACTATAGGCACACAGCCTGAAATTTTGGGAGCTGCTGGTTAGTTGATTATATTGACCCTGAAAGGGTGAAAACCAAAGTCGACCTTCACGGAATTTGAACAAAGACTAAAGCTGGGAGAAATACCACAAAGAATTTTGTCTTGTGTTCCAATAATTCTGCCAATTAGTTGCTTTAATAATAATGATAATGCTTTCAAATTTTGGCACAAGGCTATCAGTTTTGAGAAAGGGATAGGTTGACTCCAGTGTTCAGCTGGTACTTATTTTATTAACTTTGAATGGATGAAAGGCAAAGTTGGCCTCAGCAGAATTTGAACTCGGAACATAAATGCCGCTAAGCATTTTGCCTGGTGTGCTAATGATTCTGCCCGCTTGCTGCCACACTAATAATAATGATAATGTCTTTCTATTTTTCTAAGTCTGTTTCTCTAACAATAACCACAATAAGTAAATAAATAGATAAAGCAGTAAAGATTATTTTAAAATCTTTCTTCCTCAAGAATTCCATAGGTTCTGTTGTACAAACACAATACACTTTATCTGTTAGCTTTGTATGCCTCCACTGGCTGTGTAAACTCTCTTTGATTATCCTGTGAGGAGACACACAGTTGGGTTTTGCAGTAGGTAGAGACATTTGATTGTATTTTTCAATTTCTGGTTCTTTCTTTATATCATATATTACTGATTGACCTTATTACTGAGTGAAAAGAAATTTCTTTACACTACTGAAGTGAAAAAAAAATTCTATACATTGCTGTAGAGAAGATTGGAGATAAAAAAATAATAAGGCTATTGGAGCATTGAATCATTACAAAATATTTACTTGTCTTCTGGTTTGTCTGGCACTTGTGCTGACAACTTTTTTGTCTACACTGAAGTTTTTGTTTTAGAACTTCTTATGGAAGGGTCAATTTTTTTTTGTTTTTTAATAACTGCTGCTTTCATAAGGAGAAATAGATAGAAGTGTTGGGTATGACTCATTCTGCAATTTAATTCACAGCTTTATTTCACTGCTTATAATAACATTTGTGAAATGAAATAAGTTTCATGTGCTGTGAAAGAGAAATGAGGTGTGATGTTTGTGATGGACAAGACCTTTCTTTGTAGAAATGAATGCTGTTGGCAGAAGAGAACCACATATAAACAGTGTGACTGATGACCAACACATACTGATGCACACAAACATGAACATATGCACATGCATCATCATCATTTAACATGTATCTTCCATACTGGCATAGTTTGCTTGGTTTGACAGAAGTTAGCAAACTGGAGAGCTGCACCAGGCTCCATTGTCTGCTTTGGCATGGTTTCTACAGCTAGATGCCTTTTTTTAACACAAACCCCTTTATGGAGTGTACTTGGTGCTGTCACTAGTACTGGTGCTTTTTATGTGGCATATATATATATATATATATATATATATATATATATATATATATATATATATAGAGAGAGAGAGAGAGAGAGAGAGAGAGAGAGAGAGAGAGAGAGAGAGAGAGAGAGAGAGTGTAAGACCCCCTTCAGTCATGAATGATTATGGGATTGCACCTAGAAAGTTATCCTGCAATCCACAAGTCTGGGCAGAGTTGTTTATGGAAGACCAGCAGTCGTCTATGCATACCACCCTTTCCTCTCCATGCTACCGATGCTATCCAAGGGAAAAGCAAAGGCCAATACAGCTTGGCGCCAGTGATGTCGCAAATCATTGTTACAGCTGAGTGGACTGGAGCAACGTGAAATAAAGTGTCTTGCTCAAGAACACAACACACAGCCTGGTCTGGGAATTGAACTCACTACTACCTCATGATTGTGAGCCTGATGCTCTAATCACTGAGCCATGCACATGTATGCATATGGTTCAAAATGTACCAAAAACAGAAAGCAGACAGGCTTCATTTAGGTCTCTTCTGATTCTAAGTCTCAGTTTAATGCCCTCCCTCACTCTCTCCTTATTATTCTCTTATCTGCCATTAACCTCCTCTCTTATATCAAGGCATCTCCTTACTACTACTCTCTTTCTATGTCCCACTCCCTATCATCATTTAACATTCATTGTCCATGCTGGCATGGGTTGGACATGTTACGCAATTTCTAGTGAATCTCTTTACCAACAGTAATCAAATGGATATGTTGATAGAGCCCTTACAGTGTCAGATAGAATAATCGTAGTATTTCTTCTGGCTCTGTCCCCACTGTTCAAATGCAACCAAAGTCAGCTTTATCTTTCTCTCACTGTCACTCACTCTCCCTCCCTCCCTCTGTCTCTTTCTCTCTCTCACACACACGCACACACTATTTCACTTTGATTCTCTTCCATCATTCTTTCTTCTGTCATCCCAAAGATCTGATCCTCTTTCATCTCTCTTCGACCTGCTGGGAATGAAATAACCTTCTGAAGCTGTTAAACGGAGACATTGTAGTTAGATTGACAGTAATACTATCTTTCTAGTGTTGGTCATAAGATACATTCAGTGAATTCTGTAAAGTGATTGGTGAATGAACAAACACAGCATAAGATAAAAAACTCTTTACACTTCTGAAAGACATGACTGCTTCTGGAGTGCTCATGGCACGATAAAATAAGCTCTAAAAAAAATCATTGACAGGAAGAAGAGTATCCAGCTGTTTTAAACATGACAAAATTGGAATATATAAACAGTTGTGGTCCTACTGCTGGAAAAGTGAATGATAAGGCAGCCTATATAGTGGCAGTCAATTAATCCTCAGTAACTTCTCTTTGTATCATCTTCAGTTAGTTTTGCTCTGTACACAAGTGTCTTTTATGAAACACTTACTGTTGTGATTCTGGCAGAAGGAGTTAAGTGTTTCTATTTCTGTGAACTTGGTTGTGATTAGATTAAATTTGTGTATTTCAGGTTTAGAATAGGTACATCATATCCCTGTATGTTGTAAGAGCAACTAAAAGAGGCTGACAAGAAGGGTATCCAGCTATAAAACACTGCCTCGGAAAAAAAATTTCAATTTTTGCCATCATAGAAAAGCGCATGTAAAATGTTGAGTTTAAATTTTTGTGTTGTGATATTATTTAAGCAACAGCAGCTAAGAGCTTATGGTATTTGTGTGTTATAAGAAAATGCTTCTTATCAAAGACAGGAAATTGCTAGCTTCTTTGTTCAGGCTAGGAAGCTGATGGTTGTGGTGGTTAAAAACCAGATGGCATCCTCATCCAA
The DNA here is from genome assembly GCF_046866305.1 of Octopus bimaculoides. Classification (NCBI taxonomy): domain Eukaryota; kingdom Metazoa; phylum Mollusca; class Cephalopoda; order Octopoda; family Octopodidae; genus Octopus; species Octopus bimaculoides. The sequence goes on from NC_142928.1 coordinate 164,686,138, forward strand.
TTTTTACTGATTTGTAGAGCATTTATCTGCATTTTGCTTGGAGCTGTTTCTTGCTAATGCATCTTTGTAATAAGGTGAAATCTGATTGAATTTCATCTTATTACCTGTGAAAGGGCAAGGTGAGGAGAGGCTGGTTTGGTTTCTATCAATTATGCAAACTATATCTTCATTTAGATTTCTATATATGTAGAGCTTGTTTAGTCAGAGATATGCTATTTTAAAATTCCTTAAATATGCTTATTATATCTTCTCCAAACATATCCATGCTGTTGCTATTCAAGTCATGTGAATGCTAGTCCTTTGTTCCTATATAATCCTATGCAGGGAGAAGTTTAGATACCATTAAAAGGATGAAACACGACTAACTTGTACTTTTCAGCGTCATCAAAGCTACTTATGGAGACACCAAAACATCTGCTCTTTCTTTCTTGAACAAGGCATCATCATAAAATTAAAGCTACTTTACTGGACATTGTTGTAATGCAGATGTCAATTTCATTAATAGTAGTAAATATTTTCCTGAATTCTATGTGTAATTATCTATTTGTATTTATTCATCCGAAGTTCATGATTGAGATCCAGTGATATAGGTGACAAAAAAGATGAATCATCTTTGCATGTCCTAAAAGATCTTATATAACAAGAAACTCTGTTATGAAGGAAAGAACCAACAACTTCATATGAATAAATAAACTCTTCATGTATTGGGACCAGCAAATGCTTGTGTCACCACCATCATCATCATTATTTTGTATTTCATTTTTTCTTTGGTAATATGGGTTAAATGGGACATTTGGTTGCAGTGTTTTATGCCCAGATACTATTCAATCACCTCTTATGGGTTCATCACACACTTGCACACACAGATATCCAATGGTTTCATCTGGAGGAAGAGCTGTGTTCATAAAGCCTCAGTAGGCTCTGAGACCAGTGTATCCACATAGTTTCTGTTCTCCTGGAGAAATGACAGAGAAAACATCAACAGTATAGATCAGGGATTCTAACCATTTTTTATCTGTGGACCCCTTTGATTACTATTTTATTCTGGTAGACCCCATAGCCATTTTATATTTAAAAACTACTTATATAAAAACTTCTTTCAAAATTCCTATTTTGTTTTTCACACATTAAACTTATGTTGGTTGAACTATGTAAAACATTAGAGAAAGAAACCTAACTGTTTCTTGCAATACACACCGATACACACATTTAAAGCAAAATTTTTTCGGGAGCCCTTAAAATACTAATGTGGATCCCTAATTTTCTATTTCGTTGCATGGACCCCCAAAAATTTTATATGGACTCCAGTTGAGAACCTCTGGTGTAGCTAGTTAAGATTGCGATAATGATGAACTGGATGAAGTTAGTTTTTGAGTGAGGGAATGTGGTTTTGAATGGCCTAGTTGGAGGTGGTATGAGACCAAATAATTTTTTTTATGGGTGTGTGCACATAGATTTACGCACATTTGTGTGTCTTTATATTTCTGTATTTAGACGTATGAATGATATACAACATTATAAGTAGCAGTTATTTGGTTTTCCATACAGCAGCTGGAGGGGTTCCACTAGCACAGCATATCACTACTTCCTGTAGTTCTTCGTCATCTTTGTGATGTTTCACCTCCAGAGATCAGCTCTCACCATTTTTTCCCATCTCTAGTTTCATTTTAATGCTCCGTAGTTGTGTGTGTGTGTGTGTGTGTATTTGTTGTTTTATGTCAAAAGTTAGCTGTAAAACAGTGATTGTACCAGAGTCAATATAACTAACTAAATGCTCTTGAAGTTGGCATCTCAGTTTGTTTGCAGTCCAGTGTCTGAAAGTATTCAAAGATTATATGTGTAAAAAGAATGTATATGTGGAGATATGTAAGTAATTATATTGCAAGGAACAGTTCAGTTTCTTTCTCTAAGATTTTACATAGTTCAACCTACACAAGTTAACGAGTGAAAAACAGAATAGAAATTTTGAAAAAAAGTATCTATAAAACTAGTTTTTAAGCATTGAATGGCTATGGGGGTCCACCAGAATAAAATAGTAATTAAAGGGGGTCCATAGATAAAAATGGTTGAGAACCCTTGCTTAGCCTTGCAAGTTACAAAGCAAGCATCACTAGTGCTGGTGAAGTGGTTGACATTAGAAAGGGCATCTGACCATAGAAATTGGTACATAACATAGTCTTTGGATGTTAAATGATGATGTTGATGACAACAAGGATATACACAAACATTCTTGAATGTAAAATTTATGCAAGTTTTCTTTTTCATACTAGCTGCAAAGCTGCCCAAAGGGCGGCATTCATTTTAGTTCCACTATTGGGCCACTTTGTGGCCCTCTGCCCTTGTGTAACTCGATTTGAATGTACATGAAGGTATTTCAAATGCCCAAACTTATTTCTACAAATATGCTAAGCACTGATGCTGATCATAGCTTAATCAATATGTGTAGGAGCAAGGTGGGGTCAGTGGGGCCCCATTTAAGCAGCCCTTCAGAAATTGAACCTCCTTACGATACTCCCTGGGAGTTCATAGTATGAAATTCATTGTCATTGCTCTGATTTGGTTGCCATTGCCATGTATTTAGTTTAAAATGCAGTAAAAGTAGGGGTGGTTGGTGGGGCTGGTATTAGGTGGCCTTTAAAAAAGTAGACCCCTCAGGACATTCCCTGGGATTAGGAGAGTTGCTGGTTTGAGTTTCATTGTCCTTGGACCAACAATCTAGGAGGAGTTAACGACAATAAAAATGTAACAGATGGAGAAATATCACTCAAATTTATAATAGGATGTGTAATGATTTCTGTATAAATTGTCTGGTATTTTCTTTATTATATCCAATGTATTTTGAGTATTATTTCTTAATACATAAATCTGTCTCCTGATTTCAGCAATTGTAACAAAGAGAAGCTGTAAGTCAGCCTCTATACAGCAAGAGAATACAAACTGTAAGTGCTTATGTTCTATATAGTGTATATGCACGCACACATACTTACACACACGCACAATACTATATACAGTTATGCAATATTATATACAATTAACCCTCTGTTTTTTCTCCATAAAAATTTAATGGATTTTGGATTTCATAAACTGAAAAATATTAATAATAATAATAATAATAATCATAATGATGATGATGACGATGACAACGACGACCACAATTATAAGCACAAAGCTTAAAATTTAGAAAGAGGGGATAAATCGATTACATTGACCCCAGTGTTTCACTGGTATTTAATTTATCGACCCTGAAAGGATGAAAGGCACAGTCAACCTCGGCGGAATTTGAACTCAAAACATAGTGACAGGCGAAATACTGCTAAGCATTTCATCTAATGTGCTAACGATTCTGCCAGCTCACCACCTTAATGATGATGATGATGATAATAATAATAATAATAATGTACCAAGAAAAAGAAGGGGAAGAGGACTTATTGGATGCGAACACAGTGTTAGAGCAGTAAAAAACAGTAGTGAACAGCTGACTCCAGCATTAGAAGCTGTGCAAAGGCAATGATGATGATGATAATAATAATAATAATAATAATAATCCTTTCTGCTATAGGCACAAGGCCTGAAATTTGGGGAGAGGGGTTAAGTTGATTACATCCACCCCAATACTCAACTGGTACTTAATTTATTGACCTCAAAAGGATGAAAAGCAAAGTCAACCTCGGCAGAATGTAAAGACAGGTGAAATACTGCTAAGCATTTTGCCCAGCATGCTAACGATTCTGCCACTCGCCGCCTTAATAATAATGATAATAGTAAGAAGATGGGGGGTAATGATGAGGAGGAGGAGGGTTTTGAGCACTTTTACTGAAATCATGGATTCCAAGAATAAGACCACACTTGAGTCAAGTTGAATGGTATGTAAAAAATGTCACAGAACCGCTTTTATTAGAAGTAAAAAGGTCAGGCTTGTGTAGGATGAAAGATTGCAAAGATAAAGCACTCTACAAGAAATTGAAAACGAATGAAACTGAAAATAGATGGGTAAAGAAAAGAATGCATGGTCAATTTCATAGGGATGTTGAAGATAAGACAGGCAGAGAGAAAAAGATGGTTGTGGCTAACTAAAAGTGATTTAAAACCGGAAACTGAGGCTCTAATATGTGCTGCCCAAGAGCAAGCACTAAGAACAAGCTACATAAAATACAGAATAGACAACACAGCAGAAAGTGATAAATGCAGAATCTGTGGACAAAATGGTGAAACCATATGGCATATAACCAACCAATGTACGCGACTAGCCCAGAAGGAATATAAGAGACGTCACAACAATATAGCCAGGTTTGTCCATTGGGCACTTTGCAACAAGTATGGACTTGACAGAGCAAAAAATTGGTATGACTACAAACCTGAAGGCATTGTTGAAAATAGAAATGCAAAGATCCTATGGGATTTTATGATTCAGTGTGACCATGAGATACAGAATAGGAAGCCGGACATAGTCTTAATTGAGAAATAAAACAAACTATGCTGGATTATAGAAATAGCATGCCCAGCTGACAACAAAGTATGCAATAAGGAAGAAAGGAAAGTGGACAGATACGACAGGTTAGCTTGGGAAGTTAAGCAGTTGTGGTCACTGAAAAAGGTAGTAGTAGTACCAATAATTGTCTGAGCTCTGGGAACAGTGAGTAAAAATCTCGAGAAGTACATGGAACAAATAGGGGCTGCAATAAGGGTGGAGCACTTGCAGAAAACAGCACTACTTGGAACTGCTCGAATACTCTGTAAGGTGTTTGAAAAATAAGAGTAGTTACCTTAGTTCACTGGTAGTGAACAGCTGACTCCAGCATTAGAAGCTGTGCAAAGGCAATGATGATGATGATGATAATAATAATAATAATAATAATAATCCTTTCTGCTATAGGCACAAGGCCTGAAATTTGGGGAGAGGGGTTAAGTTGATTACATCCACCCCAATACTCAACTGGTACTTAATTTATTGACCCCAAAAGGATGAAAAGCAAAGTCAACCTCGGCAGAATGTAAAGACAGGTGAAATACTGCTAAGCATTTTGCCCAGCATGCTAACGATTCTGCCACTCGCCGCCTTAATAATAATGATAATAGTAAGAAGATGGGGGGTAATGATGAGGAGGAGGAGGGTTTTGAGCACTTTTACTGAAATCATGGATTCCAAGAATAAGACCACACTTGAGTCAGGTTGAATAGTAGTAGTAGTAATGGTTTGAAATTTTAGCACAAGGACAGCAATTTGTGGGAGGGGATAGTTGATTAGATTGACTCCAGTTCTCAACTGGTACTTAATTTATTGACCCTGAAAGGATGAAAGGCAAAGTCGACCTCACTGGAATTTGAACTCAGAACACGGAGACAGATGAAATGCTTAGTAGCACTTCACCCAGTGTACTAACGATTCTGCTAGCTTGCCACCTTAATAATAATAATAATAATAATGTTTTCAAATTTTACCACGAGCAGCTTTTTCAGGGATGAGGGGATGAGTCGATTACATCGACCCCAGTGTTCAACTGGTACTTATTTTATTGACTCCGAAAGGATGAAAGGCAAATTTGACCTCAGTGAAATTTGAATCCAGAACATAGCGATGAGCAAAATACTGCTAAGCATTTTGCCTGGTGTGCTAACGATTCTGCCACCTCACCACCTTAATAATAATAATAATAATAATAATAATAATGGTTTCAAATTTTTGCCACTAGGGCAGCAATTTTGGAAGGTGTGGATGAGTTGATTACATCAACCCCAGTGTTCAACCAGTACTTATTTTATTGAGCCCGAAAGGATGGATAGTAAAGTCAACCTTGATGGGTTTTGAACTCAGAACGTGGCAATGGGCGAAATGCTGCTAAGCATTTTGTCTGGCACGCTAACGATTCTGCCAGCTCACCGCCTTAATAATAATAATAATGATAATTATAATTCTTTTTATTAACGGTACAAGGCCTGAAATTCAGGAGAGGGGGATAGTCTATTTCATCAACCCCAGTACTTAACTGGTACTAAATTTATTGACCCCCGAAAGAATGAAAGGTAAAATCGACCTCGGTGGAATTTGAACTCAGAATGTAGCGATAGGCGAAATACTGCTAAGCATTTCGTCCAGCATGCTAACAATTCTGCCAGCTTGTTGCCTTAATAATAATGATGATGATAATAATAATAATAATAATAATAATAATAATAATAATAATAATAATAATAATAATAATAATAATAATACTCCTCTGGGATATGCCAATACACACAGATAGAGAAATTAAGACAAATAGACCAGATATAGTTGTCAAAGATCATGAAGAAAAAAAAAATGCTTTCTAATTGATGTATCAATACCAGCAGATGACAACGTTTCCCTAAAAGAAATGGAAAAACTTTCAAAATACAAAGACCTGGAAATAGAGGTAACTCGAATGTGGAATCTAAAAACAGAAACAATTCCTATTATAGTAGGTGCCTTAGGTATAATAAAAAAAATATTCAGACAAATACATCACAAAAACACCAGGACTTACAAATATATATAACATACAGAAAATTGCACTACTGGGCACTGCACACATCCTACGCAAAACACTTTCAATACAGTAAACATAAGAGCACCACAGCACATACTCAAGGCGCACAGAGCTGTGCTCGGTAGTGAAGTGAAAGCACGTTATAAAAATAAAACTACTGAACAATAATAATAATAATAATAATAATAATAATATACAACATTTATGGTCATGACATGATACTCTTGAAATGCACATTGAAAAGAAAACTAAAAATTATATACTCTTCATTCTAATTGAATAATATTATAATGGTGTACTAATGAATTATGTATTTAAGCTTTTTTCTTTGCATTAAAAGTAATAGAAAGACTGGTTCTAGACTACCTTACCTAAAATCACTTTCTCTCTCCTGTTCTACTTTCAATCGCAGGGGCTCTTTTGGCTCCTTAGTCTTTCATCATGGTATAAGTACCTTGCAAATGATGAAAGCACCCAGTACACTCTGTGCAGTGGTTGGCATTAGGAAGTGCATCCAGCCTTAGAAGTCATACCAAAATTGAGACATTCGAGTGTGGCATGGTCCTCTCTCTCATTGGATCCGGCTGATCCTCATGTTAATAGAAAAAGTGGATGTAAAATGATGATGCTCTTTCTCTCTCTCTCTCATATACATACACCTTCTAGACTTGTTCAATGTTTTAAGTCAAGCTCACAGTTGTTTTTGTTAACTGAATATACTGAATGGTGTAGTTAAAACAAAATTTCTCATTAAACATCAAATAATTAATATTCGTCTATTTTACAACTTGATCTTTTGTGTGGTAAGAATTCATAATAGTTTGAATACCATATACAACGGAATATGTGTATGTATGTATGTATGTGTGTATATATATATATATATATATATATATATATATATACACACACACACACACACACACACACTATACATATCTATACATTTGTAGATATACATATATATACATACAAAGAAATATATATACACACACATACACTTGGTGTTAATCTGTCAAATAAAACAAAAGCCATGTAGTAATAATATTGATCAGTCAGTCTTTAGAATGTCTGTCCACAAAACAATGCAAAGTTCTCTCTCATTCTTTCCAAAGCAGACAGAACAGACCAAGTTCTTGAGTATAAAACAGTGCATTCATCAAATGTTTTTAGCTAGAAAAATCTGTACATATGTGCTATAAAGTATCTGAAGTTCTTGAGGTCATTTATAAATATAGATTGGACAATATAATTTGACAATGTATGTGTGTGTGTCTCAGCACTGCATTGCTTCTACAGAGTTTAATAATAAAATGAGCCAATTAAAGTAGTTTGTTCAGAAAATAAAGTTAACTGGAGTTAATGTACTTTTTTTTTTTTTAAACTTTTGTTCTTCTGATTATTAAGCTACTGCTAAAGATACTAATTCTCAAAGTATAGAAATCACAATTTTAGCTTACTTTTATCTGGCTTTTATCTGTTATTTTATTTTAGTTTTTGTCTGTGTGTCGGTGTATATATTATGTACATGTATATGCCTGTATTTATATGAATGTATGTATATATGGGTGCTATATATATATATATGAATGTATGCCTGTGAACTTACATTGTTTTTGCATTTATATATATACGTGTGTGTGTGTATATATATACATATGAAGCATTGTGTGTGTGTGTATGCTTTTATTTATTTATTGATTGATTGATTGATTCTTCACTGACTGGAGCATAGATCAATAGCCATTTTAATGATGTTTCTTAGGTGGCCATCTCTTCTACACATCTTTCTCCCCAATAAAAAAAAAGGTTAACAAGATCTATTATTTGAATTTTTTCAAGTCTCTCTCTGCCTGTCCGTCTCTCTCTGCCTGTCCGTCTCTCTCTCTCTCTCTGCACACCGACACACACACATATACACATACATGTGTATGCTTTCTGCATAGTATATTTGTTATCTTTTTTCTATTTGATTGTCCAGCCAACCAGATTGGTGCTGACAGCAAACAGGATGGGCCTGCCTCCAAACCTGCCAGTACCGACTGGCGAAAGCGAGTTCGTGGCGAGTACATGCGCCTTTGTCAAGTGAAGCGGTTTAAAAGAAATGATGAGGTTCGGGTAAGTATAGACAATTCACATACTGTGTCTATGACAGGAAATTGTGTGTGCATATGTAAAGGAATGGCAGAATCAGCAGGGTACCAGACAATATACCTTGTGGTATTTATATTCTTCAGTCAGATACTCACCGAGTTCTTTTTCTTTTATTGAGTAGTAGTACCTCTACAGCAAAAAACTTGTTCTGTTTTGGCATGTTCTCTCATAGTTTTACTCATCTTTTGATATAAAGTTGCCCTTTTGGGGTTCATAATCTTGCAAACTGCATAAGGGCCTCGCTAGTGCTGGTGGCATGAAAAAAAAGCACCCAGTACATGCTGTAAAATGGTTGATATTTGGAATGGCAGCCAGCTGTAGAAACCATGCTAAAACAGACACAGGAACACAATGCAGTCCTTGGACCCATCAGATCTTGTTAAACTTCCCAACCCATACCAGCATGGAACATGGGCGTTAAATGATGATAATGATGACCACAATCTTTCTTCTCCTGAGACAGCTAAAATAAATATACCAGGATTGATGTAATTGACTGTACTCTAGAAGTAGGTGCCCCAGCATGGCCACAGTCTGATGGGAGAAACCAGTAAAACAATTCAATAACCTATAAATACCAGTGTTTTATATTACAGGATTGACTTGTTTCTTCTGTTAATTATTTAGCTGTATCCTCCAAGTATGAAAGCCAAGTTTGGTGCTTGTATGTCATATAAAGAATATATCAATATATGCTCTTCAACCTACAATTGTATTGAATTACTCTTTTTTTCATTTGTGTAAATTCTTTTGTGTGTGTGTGTGATAAAAGGATAGAACAGGGAGATCAGATTAATCAGTCGATTACATCAATTCTAGTAATTGAGTGATACTGTATTTTTAATTGACTTCGAAAGGATGAAAGGTAAAGCCAACCATGGCAGAATTTGAACTCAGAATGTAAAGAGCTGGATGAAATGCCACTAAGCATTTTGCTCAACATGCGAACAACTCTGCCAGCTCACCACCTTTTAACAGTAATAACAAGAGCACTGAGAGAGCACAAAACTCTGCCAAGACCACAACAACATCCTCTCAACAATTAGCTGGAGATGATTTTAAAAATGAAAATATCTGAAATAAACTCAATTGTTCTCACAAATGAGGAAACCAGAAATGAACCTGACCGCTCTCAAAAATTAAGTTAAAAAAAAAAAAATACGAAAAAATAATCTAGAATCCTTGTCTGGTACCCAATTGATCCCAAAATCAAATCAGTTCGTGCCAGTCACAAGGCCTCCCTGAAAGTTTCATCCTAATCCATCCAACGGTTCTTGAGATATAGATATCTTGTCCACGGACAAACAAACAAGCAAACACAACTTAAAACAATACCTCTGCCTTTGCTAAGGTGGTGGTAATACGTCAATGAGAGTCAATGTGGAAGCCTTTACCTGAGTGTTCGACCTACTAGAAATAGCAATGAAATTTTCTTCAGACCACTCTTGGCTATCATTGAAAATGAGTGAAGCAAAGAACCAGAGCAGTTGCTCTGGTATTTCTTTTACTAACATTGAAATGATGTAAGGCAGTGTTGACCTCAGGAAGATTTGAACTCATAGCACTGAGACCCAGAACAGATATTGCAAGACACTGTAGGAGCTTGTGAAACCATGTGGGTTTTGGGCTCTGTCCTACTGCTTTGCACTTGTAAAAGTATTTTCGACTTCATCCTCAGGCTGAACAATGCCTTGTGAGTGTACTAAATTTTCCTAACAATGCTATGTTAGTGTCCTGAACTGAGATACTAATCTGTGTGCGTGTGTGTGTTTAAACAGAAAAATGAAATAAAGAAATTAGAAAGCACTAATGTATGTTTGAATGTAGAAAATGATGGTGCAGGACTGCTAACCTTTCACCTACCTCCTCCTCCTTACGTTGCTACTGAAACACCAAGAGAACATGTGAAACCAGTCCTGATAAGGAGAGATAGCACTCAGAGATTGGATTTGAAAGCTGAAAGGAAGTTATGATGTGGAACAACCTTCTCTCATCAAGGAAACAATATGGAGCACTAGCAAACGGTTGCACCTAGGGACAACCACAATTCATTGCCACAGATCAACACAAATGAAGATATACTGTTGGCATCCTGTGTTCCACAAAGAGTCAAAGGAATTAGGAAGAAGAAGAAGAAGAAAGAAATTTTAGATGTAATCTTGTTATTTGTGGTGTCTTTATATATTATGGTCTATGATGGCAATTATCATTATACACCTAGTGAATTTTAGTAGATCAATAATAATCTATCAGGAGTTATTGTTTAACTCTGGCCAGTCTTCATCATGTGCAGTTATGATCAATTGTGTTCCACTTGTGGCCAACTTTTCTTTCTATTTTGTTTTCTCTAGCATATATTAATTATTAATATTGTTATTATGGCCAATACCAGTGTCATGTAACTGGCACAAGTGACCAGGTCCTCCGGCAATATACTGTGCTTGAGAAGACCTGTCAAACCAAGTGAGATCATAGTCGTGGCCGATACTGGTGTTTCATAACTGGAACCCCTGCTAACACTCTTGGAGTAATTGGCAATAGGAAGGGCATCCAGCAGTAGAAACCACGCCAAATCAGATGGGAACCTGGTGCATCTCCCCAACTAAACTGTTTTCAGTCAAACCATCCAACCTATGCCAGCATGGAAAACAAGATGTTGAATGATGATGATGATGATGATGATGATGATGATTGTTATCATGTAGAGAACACTAAGTTGGAAATGTTGATATTGTATGTCAAAAATAAATACTTATTCAACCATATGCATCAATGCTGTTTTATGTGGTTCCTTGTTAATAAATTAAAATCTCTCTCTCTCTCTCTCTCTCTCTCTCTGTCTCTCTCTCTGTCTCTCTCTCTGTCTCTCTCTCTCCATCTCTCTCTCTCTATCTCTCTCCATCTCTCTCTCTCTAAAATCTGTTGACAAAAACAGGTTCAGTGTCCAGTCAACTGTACCGAGTTGCCAGTATCCTCTGATTATCCCATTCCTACCCTAAAAGACAGTGCATGCCCACAGCTTTAGGATAACCAATTCCAGTAATAGATGCTTAAAATAAGACTTTCACAACCATCCTGTGTTCTTTGATCCTTTTATACACCTGTTTTACCTTACAGTGTGCATTTTCCTCCAATCGTAAACTAATCAATGATGAACTGGAAAAACATAATTGCTGGTGGAAGGAACAACCCAGCCAGCCTCTTCATGCTCCAGAAACTTTCAGTCAAATACCAGTTACAAGAAAAGTAAGTTTTAATTCTTTGATATGATTTTGCCTTTATTTCACTCCTTAATGCTTTATCCTCTAAATCATGCACATACATTAATGTGTGTGTGTGTTGTGTGTGCATTTGATGGTGTAAAAGACACATAGGCATATTATATACACCCCAATGTAGGCAGCATACATTCAGGGAAATGTGTTTTTTGGGCATTAAAACATGAAATAAAGGTTCAACTTTGCAGATAGGGCCCAGGGGCGAATTTTTGAGATTCTTTTTGGAAAAAATGCACCTTGCATGCCATCAAATACAGTGTAATCAAAGGACATATTAAGTATGTCTACCTGCTGGAAATAACAGTCAAAACTCTTATTTGAATAAAAGTTTTGACTGTTATTTCCAGCAGGTAAATATACATAGTATGTCCTTTGATTAGTTTTAATCCTTCAGCTATTTAATGCTTTTGGCGGGTGGGCAATCACTTATATTATTGATTCTGTTATTATCATTTTTAAATTGTTACACTAGATAATAACAGAGTCAATGGTATCTTCACAAATTATTTCTTTTCCCGTGAATTATTTGCTCCATATTGAAATACATACATATATATATATACATATATATATATATATATATATATATATATATATATATATATATATATATATATATATATATATATATATATATATATATATATATATATAGTCCCACTGTGTGGCGCCTTATGCAACTGTCTTCTACTATAGCCTCATGCTGACCAAAGCTTTGTGATTGGATCTGGGACACAAAAACTGAAAGAAGCCCATCATATGTGTGTGTTGCTGTTGTGTCTGTGTTTGTCCCTCCATCACCTCTTGACAACTGTTGTTGGTGTGTTTACGTCCCCATATCTTAGCAGTTCAGCAAAAGAACCAATAGAATAAGTATACGGCTTTAAAAAATTAAGTCCAGGAGTCAGTTTATTCGACTAAAAAAATCACTTCAAGCTGGTGCTCCAGCATGGCCGCACCAAGTGACTGAAACAAGCAAAAGAATAAAAGATGTATATATAAGCACAGGAGTGGCTGTATGATAAGTAGCTTGCTTACCAACCACATGGTTCCGAGTTCAGTCCCACTGCGTGGCACCTTGGGCAAGTGTCTTCTACTATAGCCTCAGGCCAACCAAAACTTTGTGAGTGGATTTGGTAGGAGGAAACTGAAAGAAGCCTGTCGTCTATGTATATGTATGTAAGTATGTTTGTGTGTTTGTGTTTGTCCCCCACCAACATTACTTGACAACCGATGCTGGTGTGTTTATGTCCCCGTAACTTAGCAGTTTGGCAAAAGAGACCAATAGAATAAGTACTAGGCTTACAAAGAATAAGTCCTGGGGTCGATTTGTTCGACTAAAGGTGGTGCTCCAGCATGGCTGCAGTCAAATGACTGAAACAAGTAAAAGAATAGAACACACACACACACACACACACACACACCTGTATGTATGTACATATATATAAATTAGTCTTTTCAGCCTAATTAGGTTGGGTATTCTCTAACATTTATCAGTTGAAATTCATTAATTGCATAACATTATTTACTAACTATTCAAAATAATATTCTTGCTTCCCCAATAAATTTCTTTTCTTTTTTTCTTTTTTTTTTTTTTTCATTTTCTTCTTTCTTTTTTTATTTCTGCCACTCACTTTTTAGTGTGAAGTTGAAAGTGGTATGAGCTTCCCTCATCAGATGGCACCATTGAGAGTAATGAATGCTTTAAAACCAATTCCGACCATGTATAGTTGGGCTCCACTCCAACAGAACTTCATGGTACTACTTTACTTTCCTTATTTCTATAGAGTGTGCTCTTTTTGATTTTTATACCTTTGGCTGTTTCAATTCAAAAGAATTTAAAATATCTAATGTGAATTCAAATCTTCTTTGATCTTCTTCCTATCTGAATGATTGCCTTCAATGCCATGTTTTTTTTATTTGTTTCATAATAATCAGTCTTTTCTTATAATTTGATGTTGAGATTTTCTTTTCATTATTCCTCCATCTAATGTTTAACTCCAGTTTTATACTTTTCATTTTATGTTTTCAACATATTTTTATGATTAAATTCAACTTTATGCCTTTCATTTTTATGTTCTTTTTTACCTATTGTTATATTTAATGTCATTTTATGTCTTATTTCATTTTTTTTTTCAACTATTTTTTTATGTGCTCTCTCTCCCTCTCTCAAACTTCCCCTCTATTTATAATATTTAACTGTTAATGTCTGTCATTCATCACCTCAAATCACATGCTGGACCTCGTGTCTTTCAAGGTGGAAGATGAAACAATACTTCACAATATTCCATATATGGGCGATGATATTCTAGATCAAGATTGTGCTTTCATTGAAGAACTATTAAAAAACTATGATGGGAAAGTCCACGGTGATAGAGACACAAAATTTATAAATGATGATCTGTTTATGGAGCTTGTTGATGCTTTATGGGCCAACTATAATGATACCGACCCTGAGCAAAGAGAACTGTCTTCACCCTCTTCACAGAACACAAATGATGGCATAAAAACAGAGTTAAAAGGTAAAGAACTTTCCCTGTTGAATAGAAGTTTCTTTTATAGAGTCTGAAAAATAATTCATCCTAATTTATTGTCTCTTGCTTTCACCACTTCTCTCTCTCTCTCCCTCCCTCCCTACTTCTCTCCACCTTTCTCTCATACTGTATGGTAAACAGATAAATCTCCTCAAACTTGGATTACCAAAATTTCTTGAGTCATAATTATATCAGTGCTCTTCTTTATTTTCTCTTAATATCAGCATGTGGTTAATCATCGTTTAACATCCACTTTTCCATGTTTGTATGGGTCAGGCAGAATTTGTTGTAGCTGATTTTCCTATGGTTGGATGCTCTTCTTGTTACAACCCATACCTGTTTCCTAGCAAGGTAATATTTCCTGTGGTTAGACAAGTTTTTTCATGGAAGAACAGATATGCAGGACATTGTTTGCATGAAGGTGATCCTCATTTACAGCTATCACACGATGTCAAGACCAGAGTGCACTTAAAAACAAACACATGCCTCGCTGCATGCAGTTTCTGCCTACCAAATCCAATCATAAGGCTTTGGTCGGCATGAAGCTATAGTAGAAGACACTTGCCCAAGGTGCCATGCAGTGGGACTAACCCCAGAACCATGTGGTTGGTAAGCCAACTTCTTAACTGCACAGCCTTGCCTCACTTAAACAAAGGAAAGAGAAGAAATGTAATGATCTCCTGAAAATGGAAGTAAATGTTTGGATTATTGGTTATGCTTCCAGAACAACAAATACACTAATTACCTTCAAATGCAGTGTATTATTATTATTATTATTAATAATGAGTAATCAAGGGGTAAGAATAGCTGTGTTGACAAGAAGTTTGCTTCTCAGTCACATGGTTTCAGGTTCAGCCCCTCTGCATGGTACTTTAGGTAAGTTGGAAACTAAAAGAATTTTTTCATGTGTGTGTTTTTGTGCTTCCCCATCTTGGACTTCATGTAATAGTTGCAAAGAAGTGCCATCTTTATACAAACAATGTCATTAATTTCCAATTTTTCATGAAATCATATCCAATCATGGCAAATATTAATTTGCTTGGAATCCAGGTTATTTCTTTATAACTGGACATGTGGGTTCAGTACAGGAAGGGCATTTTGAGGCATAAGATTTATCTTAACAAATTTCATCTGACCCATGCAAGCAAGGGTAAGTGGATGTTAAAACATTGATGCTGATGAGGATGATGATGATGATCTTAACTGAACATGATTTATAACATTTTGTGATGTTTTCAGCTCAGGCTGTATAATGCACATAACTTAAAATGTATTCTCTAAGGACAAGAGCTAAGTAGAAGCAATATTTTTGCATTTTAAATTCTTTTATATCTTCTGGATACTCTAGTTTTCTACTACTTTTAGCAACTTGGTCGTAATTTGTGCCTCTATATATTTACAAAGATATCCTACAAGTGATGATGTTGTGTACTCTTGGATCAGCCTAATCTGACAGATCTTTGATAAAAAATGCTCCAGCCATAACCATCCAATCTGTTTTTTAAATACCGTAGAGTACAACTTGATGAAGATTTGGCTGCTCTGTTTTTTGCATATCAATATACCATATAGAAGTTCTTATGTTGACTCATTGTTTAGTCCCAGGTCAGGATTAATCAAGGCTTTCACCAAGTACAGGTCCTCAGAGATTCTGGATTGGTTTCTGGTGTGCTGGTAGACTACTGGGAGTGAGGTACCCCTTATCTTTTTTTAAAGCATTTCTCTAGAACCCACTTCAAATACAGGCTATGTCTGCTCTGATAACCAGTAGTGACTTGGTCAGTGAATCCTGTGTGATAATCAACAATTGACAGCAAAATGAGCTGTTTCTCTCCTTGTAATTTCCCAAACCTAATAAGAGAATATATGGTTTACCAATCTTATGCTCAAAGCAAGCTGTTAAAGCATTTACAGATAAACACCTCATAGTTTTCCAATTTTATAAAACTTTCAACAATATGTGGAATAAACAATGTTTAATGCTTTAAAATGCTGTAAAAGTAATTCTGTTTGGTTGGGGATATACTGTATTATATTTTATACAACATAAAATGTTTAGAAAAATATGTTGTGTATGCATGTGACCAGGGATCACTAAAACTCCAAACATGGACTCCACACCTCTACTGTTTTAAACAGCATTCACGAGGGACATGGTGAACTCGGTCAGAGTGGCTCAGCTCACTCCAAATAAGTAGTAAGTAGAGGCCTTCACCATCCAATCTTTGATTCAGACACAGTCTGTCTAAGGGATCTGTTATTTAATATTTAGGATGCTGTCTCTTGTCAGTTGAGCAATCATAAAATTAGTGATTCCTTTATTGACTCATTACACTAGCTGTCATAGAATTTAGTTGTTCTCTGATGGGGATGTATGGAGAAGACTTTGCACATAAGGTGTTAAACTCATTCCTTTGTTGCACAAAATCATTGCCAATGCTCTCTGAGTGTTCATCTTAATGAAAACATGAATGGAGCCTATATTTCTTTTGTTGTGCTGAGTGTATTGAGCAAAAATTCTTAAAGTATTTTGAATTTCCAGTTGAAGTGATTTCACTTCATTTAGCATTTGGGATAGGCATAAGCACCACAATATCCTTAGAAATGTCTTATTAAAAGTAAAGAAACTCAGGAAATGAAACGAATCCAGGATTTCTATTTAGATGAATTCATATTGTACCTGGATCAATTTATACCTATTTATGCTTCAGTGGTTAATAAAATGAGTACCAGAAATATAGTGCAATTTATAATCAAATCAATATTCGCTGAGTTTTCAACAAGATCTCTTAATGAAAGTTTATAGGGTATTGCTTCTAAGGGAGGTAACTCTGTTAAATAGCTGCATTAATTCAAATTATTTTCCACTATCTGCTGTGTTATCTTGTTGAAAATTTCAACAGGCTGACAATTTTCATTGATTTTAATTATTGCAGTAAAATATGGCTATTTTCTTGCAAAAACTTATTAATTATTCTTGTTGTTTCTGTCACAAAAAAAAATTTACTTTTCTTTTCTGTGCACAAATCAGTCTTGATAAAGTTTATAACAGACTAGACACATATTTTCATACATACTTCTGCATGTGCAGATTAGCCTGTAATTATATAAACAGTAGAGTAAAACAGCCAAGTAGATAAAACTCTGAACTACCAACTTGTAGGAGTTTCATTTCCTACTGCAACCATTTGCTGATTCCCCCGATCATACTTTTAATTTTAAACATGTAAGCCTAACTCTAATTATCAGTTTAATGTTTTCTTAAAAAAATAATTTTATACATTATTGCCCTACCCTCGCTACTCTCTCTTTCTCTCTCTTAAGAAGGTTATTTTAACTGTATATTAACTCTTTGTACAGGAACTGAGTATACTAAGACTACCCATTTTTAATAGTGGGGTATTTTGCAGAATTCTCCACATTTCATACAGTGTAGAGTGCACATTTTATTTATTAACTGACAAGAACTGAATTGCATATGATTAGCCTGTTATGTCACTGGCAAAAACAAAATCAGCACAGTAAAAAGGCTTTATATGTACGTTGTTTAAATATAACCCACTAATATTTTTGGTATTCTTCCTTTCTTCATCTGTTTCATTTTTTTAGAAGATGAGGTGGATAAGTCCAGAAAGACTCCACCAGCTGACATCATTTTCCAATCAATTTCTGCTATGTTTCCTGACAAAGGTACCCAAGAAGAACTAAAAGAAAAGTATGCAATTTTTTTATAATACAGTTTTTAGATATATGTATATATATAGTTATTTATTCAAATTTTCTCTTTATGCAGTAATGTTTCATGAATTTTTTTTTTTGTTTTTTTTTGTTTTTCAACTTGCAGACATGAGACTACATAAATCTTGTTAAAAGATATCTTATGAAATGTAAGATGTGAGTCGAGAGAGGGAGAGTGCACGCTCTCTCTCTCTTTCACTCACTCACACACACACAAAATTCTGGGTTCAGTCCCACTGCATGATACCTTTGGCAAATATTTTCTACTATAGCCTTGAGCCAAACAAAGTCTTGTAAGTGGATCTGGTTGATGAAAATTGAAAGAAGGTTAGAGTGTGTGTATGTATGTATGATATGTACCTTTGTCTAGATCTCATGTAGTGTTTGTAAATGAGCATCACTGTCACACAAGCAAGGTTGTCTGTTTCCAGGCTTCTGTGAAAAATATGTCTGGCCATGGGAAAGTATTACCTTGCTTGGAAACAGGTTGACTGTTGGTAACAGGAAGGGCATCTGGCTGTTGACACTTTGCCTCAACAAATTCTGTCTGACCCATGCATGCATGGAAAAGAAAATGTGAGCATTAAAATGATATATATATATATATATAGAGAGAGAGAGAGAGAGAGAGATAAATTTTTTTTAATAATTTGAAACAAAATTTGTAGTCATTCATACTCTGTTTCAATCATTAATCTGTTATTAGGGCTTGGTATTTTGATAGAATAGAAATGTTTGTTGTTGTTTTTGTTCTTTGGTGAAATTTTTCTGTAGACATTTATGTGACCTCTATTCTGTTTCTAGGTATATCGATCTCATGGAAACTCAAGACCCCAATAATATACCCCCTGAATGTACTCCAAACATTGATGGCCCAAATGCTCGCTCTGTACCTAGGGAACAAACCATGCATTCCTTCCATACGCTCTTTTGTCGAAGATGTTTCAAGTATGATTGTTTCCTACATCGTAAGTATAAGTCATATGTTTGAGTATAAGCATCTAAATCTAATCATCTCGTCTTTAGCAAAGGTTCAAATGAACCAAACAGTAGAGCTCTCTGACTTAGGGTTTGATACTGTCTGTTCTGATCTCACATACTTCCAGGTAGGAAAATTAATTTTTTGTGGTTCAAGGGTACATCAAATGTGTATTACTCTTACTCTTTTACTTGTTTCAGTCATTTGACTGTGGCCATGCTGGAGCACCGCCATTTTTAGTCGAGCAAATCCATCACTTGATGTATGTATATAATAGGTGAGCTGGTAGAATCATTAGCACACCAGGCAAAATGCTTAGCAGCATTTCGTCTATATGTTCTGAGTTCAAATTCCAATTAGGTCAACTTTGCCTTTCAGGGTTGATAAACAAGTACCAGTTGTGCACTGGGTTTGTCGTTATCGACTTATCCACTCCCCCGAAATTGCAGGCCTTGTGCCAAAATTCGAAACCAATATATGTATATTATATATATATATAGGCACAGGCATGGCTGTGTGGTTAAGAAGCTGCTTCCCAACCACATGGTTCCGGGTTCAGTCTCACAATGTGGCTCCTTGGGCAAGTGTCTTACTATAGCCTCAGGCCAACCAAAGCCTTCTGAGTGAATTTGACAGACGGAAATTGAAAGAAGCCTGTCGTATATATGTGTGTGTGTGTATATATTTATTTGTTTGCCCCTCACCATCGCTTGACAACAAATGTTGGTTTGTTTACATCCCTGTAACTTAGCAGTTCTGCAAAAGAGACTGATAGAATAAGTACTAGGCTTACAAAGAATAAACCCTGAGGTCGATTTCTTTGACTAAAATCCCTTTAAGGCAGTGCTTCAGCATGGCCACAGTCAAATGACCAAAACAAGTAGCAGAATAAATGAATATAATAACCAAAAATCCTTTGAAAGTCCTGAAAGTTTTTGATCTCTTGAAACTCAATAACTTATTCTCCCTTTGCAGTCTCACCAGCCTGATAAGAGAATATATGGTTTACCAGTCTTATTCTCGAAGCAAACCATTAAAACATTTGCAGATAAAACACCTCTCATAGATCAACACTTTCAGATGTTACAGTTTTATAAAATTGTCAGCAATATGTGGAATAAACAATGTTTAATGCTTTAAAATGCTGTAAAAGTAATTCTGTTTGGTTGGGGATATACTATATTATATTTTATACAACATAAAATGTTTAGAAAAAAATAATCAAAGTATAAAAAAAGAGCAGTATAAAATATAAATATTTACAACAAACAAATCAAAACATGAATGACAAAAATGATTTAAATGCTTTGTGCAAAATTTACTTCACATAATCATCATCATCCTCATCATCATCGTTTAACATCCGTTTTTCCATGCTGGCATGGGCTGGACAGTTCGACTGGGGTCTGGGAAACCAGGAGGCTGCACCAGGCCCCAATCGGATCTGTCAGTGTTTCTACAGCTGGATGCCCTTCCTAACACCAACCACTCCGAGAGTGTAGTGGGTGCTTTTTACATGCCACCGGCACAAGGGCCAGAGGAGCTAGCATTGACCACGATTGGATGGTGCTTTTTACGTACCACCAGCACGGAAGCCAGTCAAAGCGGCACTAGCATCAGCCACGTTTGGATGGTGCTTTTTACGTACTACCGGCATGGGGCTCGCAACTACAATTTCCATTTGATTTGATTTTGATATTGCTGATGTTGATGTTGATGTAAATATTAGGAATACTAATCATCTGCTATCAAATGTTTCAACCAGCAGTCAACATGCATCACTTACCTTTATTTTAAACAATTTTGTAGATTTTTAAATACTATCTAGGTAATAGTAGTAGCAAGGTAAAAAGTAGAGTTTTCACCATTGAAACTGACAAACAAGTTTTATTTTTCACTCTTTTTCTACCACCTTTGCTAGTATTAAGTGACCATTATGCTCATGCATTAGTATATATTACCTTAGTTCTTTCAGAATCGTTAGCACACCAGGCAAAATGCTCAGCATCATTTTGTCTGTCTTTACTTTTGAGTTCACATTTCACTGAGGTTGACTTTGCCTTTCATCCTTTCAGGATTAATAAAATAAATACCAGTTGAATACTGGGATTGGTGTAATTGACATACCCTTTTGTTGGTATTAAGTGAGCCTTACACTCACACATTTGTATATATGCATAAACAATGCCATTTCAGGAATCTTTTTTTTTTTTATTAGATGACCCTTTGAGCCCTGACTTTCTGAACCTTATTTTACCATATACCTGGCACTCCACCGGTGCTACAGTATAGAGAAACATAAGCCACCCACTAGTAAACCGGTGTTATGGGCTTAAAGGGTTAATGACCAGAAAAATCTATTCCATTCATATATATGTTATAGGTTTGAAGGTCTGATGTAATTAACTTTTTCAGACTACCATTTCCTGCCATTTGGTTACTTGTTGCCCCTTTTCTTTAATATTTAAAGAAAAGAACATAAAATTTTTTTCATAGTTCTGTTTTTTGTTTCTAAATTCTATCCCATTCTGTTTCTTACATTGGTTCCTCCTTTTATCCAACTTATGCATGAGTAATTAGAGATGAAATCATTAGGTTCTACATTACCAGCCAAATGCCTTCCATCCTACTTTTTTTTTTCTCTCAATTTTCTGAAAGTATTAATATGTATTACTTCATTTAGATTTTGGTATGTTGGGTTTTTTTTTTTTTTGTCAACTCTCTCTCTTTGTTTTGCAGCTTACCATCCCACACCAAGCATGCTTACCCGTAAAATGCCAGAGAAAAAGCAAGAAGCAGAACCATGTGGAGAAACTTGCTTCATGCATTTGGTAAGTACTAAAACTTATATTTCAGCTTGATCATCATGTATCATCATCATCATCATCATTTAACATCCATTCTCCAAGCTGGCATGGGTTGGACAGTTTGACCAGAGCTGGCAAGCTGGGGAGGTACACCAGGTTCCAGTCTGATTTGGTATGGTCTCTACAGTTGGATGCCCTTCCTGATGCCAGCCACTCTACAGTGTGTGCTGAGTGCTTTTATGTGGCACTGCATGGGCGCTTTTACGTGGCACCACCACAAGTGCTTTGCACCATCAACAGGATTGATCTTAACACTTCTGCTGTGGGGTATGGGTCTTTTGGAGTATGGCCAGGCACCAGGTATCTCGGTCCTTTCATCTTGCCTGAAAGGTTGAAGCAAGTTAGGTTCTTATTTTATATCTTCACTGTCACAGTGCACCCTGCACAATAAAGCACTGCTTGTCTGAGTACACAGTACCTTCCTCCACTATACGGAAGTCTGGTGTATCTAAAGTTTGTGAATTAGACCTAATTATTCAACCAGTTAAATTATAAGACATAGGCGGTAACCCAATTCTTTATCAATACTTATTTTGATCTTGAGATAGAGGAAGGACAATAATATTGGATGATGATTTCTATACATTGTCAAACTGTATATTGATGAGCCGATCATGTCGCAAGGTTCACAGACGGTTGGTGGACCCATGCAGTTGTCGAGTGGTACCCACGCAAGCAGAAGACGCCACTTGGAAGACCTCCAATCAGGTGGGAAGATGATTTAAGAAAAATGTTTGAAGCAACTTGGAAGGGAATGGAGCAAATGCTATGGTCAGTGAAGTCGACTTGGCACCAGACAACCTGACCGATCCAGGTGATATTGACAAAACAACTAGTTAAGATTACAGTAGGTTCTTGAAAACTTATTCAGTCACAGCACCACTGAATATTTTACAGAGCACTTTAGCTTGAAATCATTAAACTTAACAGTATGGATTTATGTACCATTTACAGTATTTTGTAACACACCTTTTAATCTAAGTCTGTTGTATCTGTTCTCAGTAGAATAATCTGGGCTATGTGAAAGTTTGTTTCACATACATGTGCATTCCAGTGATAGAATACAAACTACTGACTGCTCTCACTGTTGTCTGCTACTACTATTACTACTACTACATCATCATTATCATTCATTTAATGTCCATTTTCCATCTATTCATATTTTAAACTTATTCCACAGAAATTGTTAATTAAAGTATTATTTTGTTTCTTCAGACTGGCTATAAAGAACAAACAAATGGTGAACAGCATGATGGCAACAAATGTGATGGTAAAGCTGGCCTCGAGAGGTCAGAGCGTGCAAAGACCTCCCCTACACGCACTGTAGGCAGGAAACGGAAAAATGGCCTTCCTGCTAGTACAAATGGTGAAGACAGCGAGAAGAGTAATGATGCTGGTATAGTAGTTTCCTAAATAACTTATGATAATTCTAAAGTTGTCTTATTACTGCAGTTATATCTCATAAGGGAGTCAGTCTGTAGACATTTTAGAGGTTCTTTAATTTTCCATTCTTACTTTTTTCTTTATATTTTTCTTGTTATTTTTTACACATTAGCTCTGTAGTTAAGTTGCTTGCTTCCTAATTATGTGGTCTTGGATTCAGTCCCGCTGCACAACACCTTGAGCTAGTGTCCTTTACTATTGCCCTGAGCCTTGTAAGTGGATTTGGTAAAGGAGAAACTGAAAAAAGCCTGTCTCACACACACGTGTGTGTCTGTCTGTATGTGCCCTTGTCTAGGCATTACATGATGGTTGCAAATGAGCTGCAAGTGGTTTCTCGTCTTTTGTGAAAAACACGTCTGATCACAGGAAAATATCTCCTTGATTGGAGTCGGGGTTTGGCGAAAGAACATCTAACTCATTCTCAACTAACACTTATCATTTAAAAAAAAAAGGATACATCAGATTTAGTTTATCTGACTAAAAGGCATTATGGTTGAGACTACTATGGTCATAGATCTGTTCTGTCACAGCTGATGTGGAGCTAAACATCAATCAGTTGATAAAATGGCTGTTGAATTTTCTTGTAAATAATACATTGGGTTGACCAAAGCCTCCTAAGTGGATATGGTAGGCAAAAACTGAAAGAATCCTGTCGTATTTGTCTGCGTGTTGGTGTCTCCTTATCTTGACATCATGAGATAGTTGTAAATGAGTGTCTCTGTCATAAAAGCAGTGTTGTTTCTAGTGTTCTGCAAGAACGTGCCTTGCAATAGGGAAATATTACCTTGGAAACAGGTGGGTGTTGATGACAGGAAGGGCATTTAGCCATAGAAAACCTGGTCACAGAGTCTAATGATATTTTCAGATGTAGTAATTATTCCCTGACAGCAAGGTGAACCGAAGTTTTTGGAATTAAGTGTCCAACACGGAGACACAATGAAATGGCTGCAGCAGACTAGCAATCATGAAATTTGGAAATTCATTGGTTCCAGCTGGGGAAACATACAGACCTAGGTGTTTCTATGCATGTGTGTATAAAGTGGGGATGGGGGGAGGGTCAGTACTCTTAAGCAGTAAAGTAACGCCATTATCAAAATACATACCGTAGTTATCCTAGGTTTAGAATATTTTACAAAGTGTCTTGTTTGATCTCTCTTTCTCGATTTCTCTCTCTCTCTCTCTCTCTCTCTCTCTCTCTCACACACACACACACACAAGCTCAGTGTATGATTAGCCTTTAAAGGCCTGTATCCAATGATCTCATTAGTTACAAGTTGCAGTACAAAGTAATTAACAATGTATCTGTTGTGCCTGCACCTGTATTAAGTTTAACTTCTTAACTATATGATAAGCATTGTAAAAATTATCTGATCACAGATTCCTTGCTTCTTTTAAATTATAAACACACACACACACACACACACATGTATATACTGTATTTTCCAGTTTACAAGTTAATGGAGTATATTGTGTAGACATGTAGTATAAACATTCCAACATGGCCACCATCCTTCCAAACCCTGTTGCATTTCACTCGGAAATTTTGGTCGCTAAAGTTTGACTTCTGTGCCAGAAAATATAGTCTAAAGTGATTCCGTGGTTAAAAAATTAAAATGTGCTGTTTTTGTAACTTGTCATACAATTTGTAAGTTTTTTGTTTTATTATTACTGTTTATTTATTTTTATTTTTATTATTACCATTTCTAGATTCTGAAATAATGTTCCCAGTTCGCAAGAAGCCAACCAGTGATGAATGGAGCGGGGCAGAAGAATCCCTGTTCCGAGTTCTCCATGATGTCTACCGCAATAATTACTGTGTAGTTGCTAAACTGATAAGCTCCAAGAACTGCATGCAGGTATAGCTTATGCATGGTTCTAAATGAAAATTTTGCTACGGCTATCTGTTTTCAAGTAACTGCCTTGCTGTATTTAGTCATTTTCCTTTACATTCTGTGTTCAGTTCCTGCCACTGTCGAGGTTCAGTAAGATAAATATCCTTCATCATTATCTACTTCTTTCATGCTGATATGAATCATACAAGAATTGTTAAGGCTATTATTTTTAGATGGAGAAAATGCCTTTTATCTGGCTGTTGCCAGTAAGACATTCAAGCGAGATCGTTGCTAGTGCCGATGACTGGCACGTAAAATACACCATTTTGAGCATGGCCGTTGCCAGTACCTCCTGACTGGCCTTCGTGCCGGTGGCATGTAAAAGCACCCACTACATTCTCGGAGTGGTTGGCGTTAGGAAGGGCAGCTGTAGAAACTCTGCCAAATCAGATTGGAGCCTGGTGTAGCCATCTGGTTCACCAGTCCTCAGTCAGATCATCCAACCCATGCTAGCATGGAAAGCGGACGTTAAACGGTGATGATGATGATGATGATGAAGTTGATGAAATATGTACTTGTCAGTTTGGTTCAATTTAATTCACTGTCTCTCTTTATTAAAATCTTCATCATAAGTTAATAATAATAATTTTTGTTTTGCTGACAGAATTTAACTTGTGTCAGACAGAAATGCTTGGCATTATTTCTTCCAGCTATTCTGTATTCAAATCCCACCATGGTCAACTTTGCTGTTCATCTTTCCAGGTTCAACAAAATCAATTACCAATCAAGTACTGGGGTCAGTGGTACCAATTAACCCCTTCTCATTAAAAGTATTGGCCTTGTGCCAAATCTTGAAATTGTTATTATTATTGTTGTTGTTGTTATATGAAAACTCACAGCTTATTTTGCTGGGTATGCTGGAAAGTGTCAGCTGTCCGTAGCCAGCAGACTAAGGTGACACTTGTTGCTACATTGGGATGACATCTCTTTCTGGGCTAGTGGTGTATCATTGTCGTTGCCACCGCCACCGCCGTCATCGTCGAGGCAAGCTGGCAGAATTGTTAGTATGCTGGATAAAATACTTTGTGGCTTTTCTTTTAGCTTTACATTCTGAGTTCAAATCCTGTTGACTTTGCTTTTAATCCTTTCAGGGTTGATGTAATTGACTTCCCCACTTCCCTTGCAGATTTCAGGCCTTGTGGCTACAGTAGAAAGGATCATTATCAATAATATTAGAATTATTAGCACGTTGGACAAAATGCTTAGTGGCATTTTGTCTGTCTTTATTTTTCTGAGTTGAAGTTCCCCCAAGGTTGACTTAGCATTTCATTCTTTTGGGGGGTCGATAAAATAAATACCAGCTGAGTATTGGGGTTGGTGTAATTGACTTAACTCTCCCCCAAAATTGCTGGCTAAAATTTGAAACCATTATTATTATTATCATCATCATCATCATCATCTAGGTGGCGAGCTGGCAGAATTGTCACTACGCCGGGCGAAATGCTTAGCAGTATTTTTTGTCTGTCTTCACATTCTGCGTTTAAATTCTGCTAAATTTTGCTTTTCTTACTTTTGAGGTTAATAAATTAAGTACCAGTGGAAGACTGGGGTTGATGTAATTGACTAGTCCCCTCTTCACCAAATTTCTGGCCTTGTGTCTTCTGTAGAAAAGATTATTATTATTATTATTATTATTTTACATTTATTTGAAGGAGTGAGCTGGCAGAATCATTAGCATTCCACCCGTTGCTACGTTCTGAGTTCGAATTCTGCTGGGGTTGACTTTGCCTTTCATCCTTTTGGGGTTGATAAAATAAGTACCAGTTGAACACTGGAGTCAATGTAATCGAACCCCCACCCCCACCCCCAAGCTGCTCTTGTGGCAAAAATTGGGAATAATTATTTTACATTTATTTCATCATCACCAGTTGTGAAGTAACCATCTTTTTCTTTAGGTTTATCAGTTTGCTATTAAAGAAACTGCCCACATTCCTGATCTGAAAGAGGACCGTACTCAAACACCACCCAGAAAAAAGAAAAAGAAAAACAGGTAAGTCCCTCTTCTATTACCTAGATAGAGCCACTTCACCTTCGAAAAATTTAAAGCAGGTTAGAATTTCTAAATGAAAGTGGCCGATAGTTTTTTTTTTGTTTTTTTTTTTTCTAGCTCCAGCCATCTAAGTTCTAATCCAACTAAACTAAACACTAAATTTTAGAATATTCTCTAAAATTACTTTGTACTTAAGTTGACGCAGTAATCTTTTTAGTATTTAATAATATCTTTAGAATATAAATAACATTTAATATTGAATTAGTTATAACATTTAGCGGAAACATCCATTTCATTAATATTTGTATTTTCATAGCTTAAATTGCTATAAAATCAGTTATATGTGATGGTGAAGCTACATATACATACTTATAGTGTGCAGATGTTTAATTATTTTCAAGAAAATAAAAATGAATGCTTATTTTATATTCCAACCGTTTAACAAGTAACATCATAAACTGTCTGTAATTCTTCCCACGTAAAATGATCTTTTATTGTAATGACCAAATAGGAATTGTTGTTGGCTTTCTTATCAGTAATTCTCATATTGCTTTACTTCCTAGTATAATTATCCAGAACTGAAATAATGTCTGGTCTGGTCATAATTGCTGACCAAACAAAGAATCACAGACAGATCGTGACATTTATTTATTCTCTAGCAAGCTGTGTTCAGTATTTTTTTTTTTTTTTTTTTTTTTTTGAAAACTGATGGGGGAAAAAAAAAAATAGAATTCCCTGTAGTTTATTTTTGTCAACTGAATATTTGACAGTTGAAGTTGTTACTCAAACATGGTGGAAATTATAAGCATTATGATGATATGACTAACTAGCTAGGCAAAAAAAAAAAAAAATTATGTGTGTGCTTGTGATAGTGAATTACAACAAAAATTGAGTGCTCTCGACATGTAGTCATTTTAGTTTAATGCCAAAGAAGAAAGAAAGAAAGAAGGGAAAAAATCTGAAAATTAGCAGTTCTAAGCAGATTGTCATGTTTCTCTGTTGAAGTATTTTCTACTATTATCTTAGAAAAGTCTTTTGTGAAGACATAATTTGTTAATGTAATATTCTTTCTACTATTGACACACGAATGAAATTTAATTGTAAGAAGTAATGAGAAGAGTAGTTTTTATAGGGAAATTGCTTAGAGAAAACAGTTGTGTGTTCATGGTAATATTTATGAAACATTTAGGCTCAAAATAAGTCCTTAGACATACCTTGTTGTACTGGTGATACCACTTATATATGTTGAGTTACTAGACATGCAGTTAAAAGGTAAATATTGTTAGGATTCTTGCAAATATCTAAGCCTAAAACCCCCACAAAGCATCAATTAGCCTGGAGCTATAGTAGAAGCTACTTGCCCAAAATGCCACACTGTGAAACTGAACCTAAAACTCATGTTTGCAAAGTGAGCTTCTTAACCACATAGCCATGCCTCTATAAAGAAAACAAGTGATCCCAGTGAGTGAAGCTGAGGAGTGGAGTATTAGAAAACACTGACCATGATAGTAAATATAACATTAATTTATCAGTAAATTCTTTCCTAGATTTATTTCATAGAAATTGTTTTACAACATAATTACATATATGTATATATATATATATATATTGTCTAATATTTAGTTTAAAATCTATTGTTTATCAATGTTCTTATGTAATTGTTTATATATTTTGAATTATAAGAGAATGTTGATAATTTGTTCTTTAAATTATTTTCCCTCTGTACTGAAATTTGCAAGAAAAAAAGAGCAAATCTATGATGTTTATATATTTAAAACAACCCACAAAGAAGCCTTTAAACCAACTCTGGTGGGCCTTTTTAGCCAGTTGATGTTTAAAAAAATCCTATTCTATATTTTTATAACTAAATCTTAGGAATTGTAAAAAAAAGGTATTTTTGATATATTCTGTGCATTGTAGATGTCTATCCAATTTATTGCACATAAATGTTAGCTACAAAATCTTATATGGAACCCAAGGATCATATGGACTCTGTTTAGGACCACTGCTGTAAATGATCGCTTGGTTTCGAAAGAGCTTTCAAATTACATCTCATCATCATCTTAACCCTTTCGATACCAACCCGGCTGAAACCACCTCTGGCTCTGTAGTACAAATGTTTTGTTTTCAAAAGTTCTGAATTATAATCTCCCTCCAAACCTTAGTCACAATTTATGTTCCTAACACCAGATTAATTCTTTGTTATATTTAAAATTAATTGAAAGAAACACAAAATAAATACGGTAACAAGAGGGTTAAATGAAGTATAAAGTATATGTGATTGGACAATGTAATACTAGAGATGCAAAAAGACATGTTGGTCATGACTGTCCGTCCTTGTATCACTCTCTCAAATTTCTACCAAATGTATTGAGAGAATGCTTTCAGAGCCATATATTTAATACTAACTTAAAAGCTGCATTCTGTGTGGACTTTTAAGCTAGCCCCTGTTGCAGGCTAATTGGGCCTGTGACCCAAAACTGAAGAGAGCAATAATAATAAAGCATTTATTGATACCCTACCAATATGGTATTATTTTAAATTCAGTTTAAATGCAAAACTTGTCAGTTCACAGATTTTTGGAGTTCTTTTAAAATTTGAATTTTGAACTGTTAGCATATAATAAATGTTCATCCAGACCTGATATTTTCAATCCCAGGATCATCCTGATTCTAAAAAGGTATGATATATCTATATAGAGCAAATGTAGAGTGGGATTCAGGGGTCCCGGATAGACAAACAGACAGAATTTCGCATTTATTATTATAGACAGGGTTAACTACAGGTGATCTAAAAACAAACAAACAAACACCCATATTTTGTAGGGTTAACTACCACGGGATATAATTCAGTGTATTCTATACCTGTTCCATTCCCATTTTCTGCATCATTTGCAAACAGAGAATATTGTCTGTTAATGGATTGGGATTTCAGGTATACCTTTAAGATATACTTTACCACATCTAATACTACGTCCATTCCACTAAGTCTGTTTAGAAGCAATTATATAAACTGAGTTTAGATATAATGTGTGTTGGCTGAATGATAGAGAGGATATTTTCAAATTCTCCTTTAACCTGAAACCTCTTGCAAATTTGCTCAGAGGGAAAATCATTTACTTTTCTGATATTGTGCATGCTTCAAACTATTGGTATTTATTTATTTGTTTGTATGTTGTACATATTTATGTGCCTGTCTGTCTATATTGTACTAACTATTGTAATAATAATAACAATCATTGTATGCCTTAAGGTGCTTGCATGTTTGTCTGTATTCTACCTTGCTCTTTGCTTTGATCCACTTATCCATCATCCAATATCTTCTTTCCAGTTGATATTATGATGTGCTTTGAAACAACCTATTTTCTCTGTGTGTGTTTGTCTAGGTGCATGTACATATATATACATACATACACACACATACACACACATACACACACACACACACACACACACATACACACATACATGTTTGTGGTGTAAGGGTCAGGGTCATTTTAAGTCAAAGCTGCATTCTTAGCCATTGTGTGAAAGGAAACACCTTTAAAATGTATTTATCCTCATATACTTACATATATGTGTGTGTATTTAGAGAGAGAGAGAGAGAGAGAGAGAGAGAGATGTGATGGGGTCACAAGGTTGAATTTAATCGTTTTTATTTATGGTTTTTCGTATTTCCTTATTATTCTTTTACATTTAGCTTGGAGCTGTAATGTTCCCAATTTCGTTATTTCAAAACTTTCTGAGCTTTATCTTCTAAGAAAATGATAACATTGGTTTCATTTTTACCACATTTTGTAATAGGAAGCAAGGGATTATGGGAGTGATGCTGTAACTGAGAAAACCTGATTATATTCATGGTTTATTTCACATGTCTTGTAGCCATGTGTTTTTTGTTTTGTAATTTGTTATTAAATTTTTGCCTAATTAATGTTCAACTATTGTTTGTTCTGCCTAGTTTTGTTTCATGTTTTATATTATGATATACTGCAATTGCTCTTTGTTGTATGTAAACGGATGGTCAATCAACAAGAGTGTTGAATTTGTGTGTTGTTTAATAAGGAAATATGAAAGATCTCCAATAATTAAAAAAAGATTAATTTCAAACACATTTGTGTCTTCAATAAAACTTGTTTGAAAGAAAATCTCTCCTTCACATTAACAAATACATACATACAACACACATACATACATGTGTATATATGTATGTACACATATACACAAAAACATTTATACATTCATATTTGTCCTTCCTTGTTTATCTCGCCTGTACTGCTGTTGCCTCTTTCGCTGTCATCACTTGTCATTGTTGTTCTGTTCTGCATGGCATTGCTTTGTCATTGTGTTTTCCACCTGTATATGTACAATGTCAACAGTTCCTTATTCTATTGATTGCATAATTTGCCTTTCCTCTGTTTTACTCAATCTATTCATATAAACCATTCCTAAACAGCTGGGTATTTCTGGCTTGTTCTTTGTGTTCTAGTTAACAAAGATACTGTGTGAGTGTGTAAAATTTATAACTCTTATTTCATTATTCTAAAGTTGTCTTATGAAGTAAAACAATTAGACTATGTCTCTGTCCCTTTAGTTAATAAATATCTTCAGGTATGACATTAGCTTCTAGAATTGCAAGGCCCTAACATACAGATGTTATGCCCATCTCAATTGCAAGGTTCTTAGTATGATCCCACTGGGTTGCATTTTGGGCAAGTGTCCTCTATCAGAGGCTTTGACCAAATGAAGTTTTGTGAGTGAGATTGCATAGATAGAAACTATAAAAGCCCATCAGATGGACTGTACCTGTCAATTAAAAGCCCAGCCAGTCTTATCATACTAATTCTTCGTGAGAATTATGAGAGACAAGTGACTTTGGAATACTCAACCACTATGATTCAATGAGTAGTTAATTCTCTTCATTGAACAAGTGGAGCCCTCATTTGTTTTTGGTACCAGAGTAAATGACTTAGAATGAGTAATTGAATCCTACGAAATCCAGAGTTCAAACATTTCCAGGTTTATTTGTTTTTATCTCTCCAAAGTATGATAAAATAATACATCAATCATGTATTGATATATATATATATATATATGTGTGTGTGTGCGTGTATATGTATATATATGTATATATATTTATACATATATAAAACAAAAGACAAAGACAGGTGTAGGAATGACAAGTAGGTGTATTAGTGGAATGCTCGGGAATATATGTATATATATATATATATATATTCCTTCTGACTATACCAATTTATTATATCCTTCCCTTCTGGTAATCTGCTACGTTGTGCCAATGTAAAAAAAGCCATTATTATTGGAAACCGAGTGTACAAGTAAAGTAGATACTTTATTAGATGCTAGTCTGGTGCTTTGTTCTTTTGAATTCTGGGGATGGGGTAGGAGGGGGTGGACCAAGTGATGAGTTTCATCCTTAAGGTCAATCAAGTAGCATACTGAGGTAGGCTTAACCCTTTAGCATTTAAACCAGCCTAACTATTCTACCTTTTTTATGTTCAGATTGGCCAGACTCAGCCTCTCCCATCTACCCTACAATGTCATCCTAGAAGTAAAGCATATCTTCAAAATTCCAAAGCTACATGATAATGCACAAGTAATTCCAAACTATGTGCATAAGCAAGAATTTTATTAGACAGAATAATTTGAATACTAAAGGATTAATTAACTGTACTCTCTCACCAGTTACAAAAAATATCAATATTGTTATTGTTATAATTGAAACACACAGGGTGAAAATTGGTTTCATCTTTTCAGAGTCTTGAAAATAAGTTCTATGCACATGCCATAGAAGATGTGTAGGTTAGGGATTAGGGCAGTGTTTCTCAACCGTTTTTTACATATGGACCCCTGGTCTTCCCCATCCATCCACCTGGCTATTGCCCTTTGATGTTCAGAAAACCTTATATCTTTATAATTAAATATTATTAGAAATTATGTAAGTAGCTTGCTTACAAACCTCATGGTTCCGGGTTCAGTCCCACTACGTGGTACCTTGGGCAAGTGTCTGCTGCTATAGCCTTGGGCCGACGAAAGCCTTGTGAGTGGATTTGGTAGACGGAAACTGAAAGAAGCCATTCGTGTATGTATGTGTGTGTGTATATATATATATATATATATATATATATATATATGAATGTGTGTTTGTGTGTCTGTGTTTGTCCCCACCCCACCATCGCTTGACAACCAATGCTGGTGTGTTTACGTCCCCGTAACTTAGTGGTTCAGCAAAAAGAGACAGATACAATAAGTACTAGGCTTACAAAGAATAAGTCCTGGGGTTGATTTTTTCAACTAAAGGCGGTGCTCCAGCATGGCCGCAGTCAGATGACTGAAACAAGTAAAAGAATAGAAAAAAAAAGAGCAAACAAAATTGTTAAAATATTTTGTGTATTGTAGGAATATAGCAAATTTATTGCAATTGAATATTAACAACAAAATCTTATGGACCCCCCAGTTGAGAAACACTGGATTAGAGTGTTGCTCTCACAATCACAAGATTGTGGTTTCGATTTCCAAACCGAGCTGTGCATTGTGTTCTTTGAGCAAAAAAAAAAAAAAAACATTGTTTCATGTTACTCCGGCCCATTCAGCTGTATATGGGTAACCCTGTAACAGACTTGCAACCCATTCAGGGGTAATGTTTTGACCTCAGTCACTTATATGCCATGTAGACTGAGTAACCAACCCTAGGAGCCCTAGGATTTGAGACAGTTCTTACACATACTGTAGCCAAGAAAAATCAATCATTCCCTTTCCCCAACAAAAATTTCTGGTTTTGTGCCAAAGTCAGTTTGTGTGATATTTAGGTATTTATCTTATTGACTCTTATAGTATTTTCTTAATGGCAAATTATGTCAGTCTTGAATTTGGAGATGTTCCATGCTGGTTGCTGCATGCATATAACTATACTAAATGCAAAGCGTGTGTGTTGCTTTGTGGAGCCATGTGTGTGGAAGAAGTAGAATCTGTGTTTGCAAGCTTCCTGCATACCTCGGCATGCTGGCTGCCCCGCCAAACAACCATCCACTTCACTGCCAGGATCTCATGTCCCAACTTCTCCTTCACTCCTCTTGGCTCCAGACTATCTTCAACCTGGAGACTGATTTTGACTTTTTTTTTTTTTTTTTGGAGGAAAGTGATTGAGGGTTGCATCTGGTGGCAGTGACAACAGCTAGAGAGGATTACAAGATTAATAAAAGCAACAACAACATCTCTGTCTGGAACGACGTTTGTACAGCCATACGTGTTGCCAGATAGAAGGAACAGAGTTGATTATTGGAACGATTTAAGAGCCTTTGAGGCTGCACCTGCTTGGACTGTGAAAGTATCAGAACCACACCAAGCAATATATTTTATCTACACTATACTGCAGTCTGCCAGGATGAGCCAACAAGAGTGCTCAACCCGCTAGAAACAACTGCCAAGTTTCCTTCAGATCACATCTTACCACATTGAAAAAGGAAAGACAGTCTTAAATATACAAAAGTACAAAATGGTCATAACTTGAATGCCTTTGATCATAAGATTCGTTTCATCTATAACACTACACCATAAGGCTATAATGAAGCATCTACATGGTGGTTGTTTGACTTGCTAGAAATGGCTGCCAAAGAATTCTCAAATTGCACCTTATCTTGTGTAAAGATACATTGTATAATGTAGTCTTGGGTGCATTGTGCCCAATAAAGAGAAGGGCTGGTCAGAACTGGAATGCCTTTGATTGTGATTATGCTTGAATTGGAGCTAATCTATTACTCTTCAATTCTCCCCATCTCTCAAAAGATTTGAATATCTCATAATGAGCACTGATCAACTCACATTTCATGACATCATTTAGATGAGAGATGAGTTTTCTTCTGGATAGGATCACCAGTCTATTGCACATTCCTCAATTTGGTATCTATTTCTACAGAATAATATAGGACTAAGTGCACTGCCTTAATATCCAACAAAATACTTGCAGTGCATTATACACAAATGCTCCCCATATATCTCAAGACTCACACTTTAATATGAAACACACATGAGCCAATTGGAAAGCCTCTATGTGGTTACTTAACCTGCAAGAAAAAGCAGCCAAAAGTCCTTCATTAAAGGCTAGGACACATTGTATAATATAGTCCTTGATTTAGTGTGCTTGAAAATAAAAGATGGGATAGTCATGGCTGGAATGCCTGTGGTCATAGATCTCCCAAAGCAGAGATGAGCTTGTGTTAAATAACAACACCACGCATATTTTGATTGATAGAGTTGTTGACAACCACATCAGTTGTGGCTACATCTTCTCATCAATGAATAAGACAGAAGCAACAAGCCTCTACCATGAACAGCATGGGAAAACTGTAGAAGAAGCAAGCCCACATTCCATAAACCAGTGGAGTGTGACCTGTTCTTTATGTGAGAGCAAGCGAGAACAGAGTGCAGCAGAGAATTACAACAAAGCAGTATAGCATCGGCGGCGGCAGCAGCAAGGGGCAGTGCTATGTATGCATGTGGTTGTCTGCTTGTAACATGGCCGTCTTCTGTTTCTTGGTGTGCAGGTTATGGTCTATGCATTGCAGAAAGATTCAGTTGAAGAAAGACAGTGTGTCCAACCCGGTCTACAACTACCAGCCGTGTGACCATCCTGGCCAGAGATGTGACGATACCTGTCCTTGCATAGTGGCGCAGAATTTTTGTGAGAAGTTTTGCCAATGTAGCAGTGACTGTAAGTTGATGCTTTATATTCTTCTTTTGTAGTAGGATTGGTTTTAATGCATTTTTTATTATCATTTTTATTGTTTACTTTGTTGGTAGGCTTTGGATGTGTTTACGTAACAACAGCCTTCTACATGTTCTGATGCTTAATGCTCACAACAACAGTGGACAACAGTGCATCTTATGTAGTTGCTCTGTCAAACACATTTGACAATGATTCTAACCACAATGTTGCCCTTGAAATTTTAGCATGTCTTCCTTATTTAAGACAGTAAGGGTTGATTAGTTATTATTTCTAACAACCCTAGTGACTAAACAGAGGCTCTGTCATTGTTTTCATAACTGGATACCCTTCTTATCATAAAAGTTATGGATTTTTTTCAAATCTTGGCCACCATCACTAAAAGTGTTTTATGTCACTCACAGCTGACTCTTATTTCTATCTATTTCTGAGTGAAATAAATGAAATGACTCAAGACGATGTATTTACCATCAGCAGCTGTTATCCAGTGTTGGTTGCCTGACTTAATAGTACATTAACTACAATGTAAACAGCTCTAGAGCTCCCTCACAAAATATTGTTGTACTAATAATTGATGTTGTGGGCTAAGTTTGTCCTAAAATATGTATAGGCTTGCTTTTACTGCCCACTCTTTATCATTTCTCATACCAAATGCCTTGAATTTCAAACTTGCTATTTAAAACACTTCACTTAAGTTTGGTTAATGTAGTCGCCAAAGTACAGCTGGAGAGGAAATAGCTATTTTGAATATTGATGAAAGATCTGGTAGAGTTAAAGGAATTCTTGCAATGAATACATCATTTTGATTATATGGTAAATATTTATCAACTTCCGCATATTTAAGTAAATTCAAGACTAACCTCCTGTTATGATACAGTTGTTTTTTGAAAAAACTATGAACTGGGTTTTCACAGTTTTATGTATATTTAAGCATATACTCTTCCTTGCATCAAGAAGACCCCATAAGTAAAGTTTCAAACTATTCATACCCATTATATATTGTGAAAAACTCACAGTTTAATTTTAATTAGGTACATGTATGTAAGCATTTTTCTATCCCATGATTTGAAATATTAGACTTCCAAGTCTTTGTTAGCATTGACCTTATCAGTTCCTTTGGCCTTATCATCCAGAGTGGTAGGATTTGGTGTTAGCACTTTTTTTAGTTGATGATTCTGTATTTGAAAATACTACTGACATGTGTAAGGATTTTCGAGCGAGATCGTTGCCAGTGCCCCTGGACTGGCTCTTGTGCGGGTGGCACATAAAATACACCATTTTGAGCATGGCCGTTGCCAGTACCGCCTGACTGGCCTTCGTGCCGGTGGCACGTAAAAGCACCCACTACACTCTCTGAGTGGTTGGCGTTAGGAAGGGCATCCAGCTGTAGAAACTCTGCCAAATCAGATTGGAGCCTGCTGTAGCCATCTGGTTTCACCAGTCTTCAGTCAGATCGTCTAACCCATGCTAGCATGGAAAGCGGACGTTAGATGATGACTGAGAAAGCCTTTTTTGCTACATTTGTTATATGTGCTATTAGAGTTATGTGTGGGATATTAAAATCTGATTCCATAATACATTTTCTTGGGAATTTTTTTCATATGTTCTCTAAAGAACTGTTTATTAGCTAATATTTCCATAGACAGTTTGTTATTTCTTATGTGTTATAATAACAATGTTACAAGTGGAAAATAAGAAAAAAAATTTCCATAGAAAGTGAATAAAGCTAATTATTAATTATATACCTGTCTTAAAGTAACACTGTTACTAATATATATATATGTTCCCACTGTTTAGCACTTTGAGCAAGTGCCCATAGCTTTGAATTGACGCAAATCCTATAAGTGAAATTGGGTAGACAGCAACTATGTAAAAGCTTGCTGGATGGACTGTCCTTGTTCTTGGATGCAAGACTTAATCCATCATCATTTTACCTTCAAACCATGAACTTCAGTACTTTTATTGGAGTGCACTCTGTTGTATGCATTCAGAGCACAAATCATGGTTTCTTTCTCTTTCTTCTGCTAGTCACAAAGGCTTTGCAAATATGGATGTCATTTCTTCTCCTGACAATACTTACAAAGATAAAATATTTCAGAACTCTATTTAGGTTGTATAAAATGTAAGTTTTATCAGCTTTTGGTCTTGTTAGAATTTATCATGTATATGTTGGGGGGAAAGGCAGTTCTTCATTTAATTTTCTACAAAATTGTTTGATGAATGTACATACCCCAACTTTATTGTTATTTGTGATTTTCTTTTCATGTTTCCTTCAGTTTGAGAATGCAATTTAACTTTTACTACACTTCTATTGTGTGACACATTTCGTTCATAAAATGATTTCAATCCAATAAATTGCTAGAGTAATGTTGCAAATTTATTTTACACAAATGCTTTGTGTATGGAGGCTTTGATTTTGCAGTGCACCAATTGCTGATCAAAATAGAGCTGAGTCCAGCAGTTTAGGTATTAGCATATAATGCCATTGTTAAAACCAACAATTTTTTTTTTTTTTCTTCTGAAGCACTAACAGTTTCTTTCAGTCCATACTTTAATTGCTTTTGATACAAAACAAACATTTCTACCACTCTTTTAAAAAGAAGAAAATCAGTTCTGATTTGTGGTTGCCATTCGGTTGACTGCACATGTCGAAGTAGAACAGCATAAATATAAAAAAAAAAAAATTTTTTTAAGAGGAAGAAAGAAAATGGAAGTGATGTTTTGAAGCGCTTTGTTGTAATAAAATAGCAATTAATGTAGTGAATAGAAGTTACTGGCTCTCAACTTTCTCGAGGAAATAAAAATGTTTAACAGGAAATAAGATATCTATGAGAAGCAGATATACTGATTCATGTTGAATTAACAATTGACAAAGTTACCAGGTAAGCATTGAAACAAAAACAGCTTGAGGTGAGGGAAAAGTAATTTCACTTCAACCTTGATTTCATATTTAATTTCATGCTGCTTTTTAAATTCACGTTTTTCACTGAATATAATAAATAAATGTTTTGTTTATTCTTCAGCTTCTAATTTTCACACTTTTCTATTTGCAAACAGTAACCAACCCTTAACCTTCTGCTAAGGTGGCTGTGATGGCATAAAACTGTGAAAAAATATTTTGTTATTTGTCAGTATTTAAATATTTCTTCAATATTAATGTAAATTACTGTTGCACAGAGGCTGGACAAAGGTATTCTTTGATCCTTTGATGTATGAGTTTTGAGTTTTGAGATTGTTGTCATTACAGGTCAAAACAGGTTTCCTGGGTGCCGTTGTAAAGCTCAGTGTAACACCAAGCAGTGTCCGTGTTTCTTGGCTGTGCGCGAATGTGATCCGGATCTCTGTCAAACATGCGGAGCTGGTATGGTTTCGTTTGTTTTTGTTTTTATTTATTTTTGTACTAAATTAGCTATTTAGAATTGTGATAACCAAGTTGATTTTTTTCTCTCTCTCTTTTTTCTGTTAACATTCACCAGGCAATATGTTTCCTTTAAGAATAAACTAAGTATTTTTATTGATCATAATGAATATTGTTGTATAATTCCTGTCTAATTATGGATAAGTTATGGTCAGTTTGTATACTTGAAGCTGTATGAAATCCATAGTTTTTAATCATATTTCTGTTATTGCAATTGTTTAGATCAAAACAGGAAACTTTCATTGACTCAATCCATATGGGTATAAATAGGTACCACAAGATGGATACATTAAGTTTTGTAAGCATTGTATGACTGCTGAATTCAGACTTTTCATAATTATAGCTGATTAGGAAATGTCATTCAATTGCACTCTGTGTACCTCACTTGGTTAAAGGAAATTGATATTTATTACCTATTGATCTTTTCAGTTATAGTGTTTCCAGCTTATTTACTACTCTGTATCTCAAATATATAACTTGGATTTATTGCATACCTTGGCTATACTCATTGACCATGCATTAGTTATTGATCATTGATTTTTATAAAGATTTGTTGGCCACTAACAAATAGATGGTTGACTGTAGAAGCTAACAATGTTTATAATTCTTTTTTGGAACATTGACTCTCGAGGCGCATCACATCAAGCTATAAATAGTAGAATGTCAATATCAAGTTGCAAAACGTTTTTGGATATAAAAAAAAAATGTTGAAGGCTGCTTCTATCCAAAAAGGCCTGTTGACCCAGTATTTATATGCTATTATTCATAGCTTTGTGTGTGTGTGTGTGTGTGTGTGTGTGTGTCTAAAGAGCCAATGTTCCTGAAAAGAATTATTTCATGTTCTGTTGAAAGTTTATAAAAAAGATTTTTTTATGTCAACAATAAATTTATAGTTGTTATTTTAGGAAGGAAAGAAGCAGTGTTTGTGGTTCTGTACAAGACCTCTGACTTCAAACTGGGGACCTAGCCCAAATGCTTTCAACAGAATCAACCTCAAAAAGTTGAAAGGCAAAGTTGAACTCAGTGCTCAGATAGTCAGAATAAATACATGATATTTTTGTTTGTCACCACCAGTTTGGTAACACTGTCCAGTTTTGCTGGCCATCACTGCTCTTAATATACAGTGCTGCTCTGCATTAACCAATTATGAGGCAGTTACTCTGCAATGGAACCAATCAATCATACAGGTTCAAGTTCTGGCAGTCAGCCAGTTTCTCTTAATTTCTCATGTCAATTAAAAGAGAAAAAAAAAATATTTTTACATTGATTATTCATTAACATTCATTAGAAGTTTTATTATTTAAGTTTGAACATGGGTCACAACATATTAGTTCTATGTTTTCTTTTTGCAGATCAATTTGACACTCAGAAAATCTCTTGTAAAAACGTCAGTGTACAACGTGGCTTAAGAAAAGTGAGTTCCAAAGTTGGTGCATTTTCACATTGTACTAATAATGTTATATCCCCAGATAATAGTTTAGGGAGAACCTTGAATATTTAATATGCTTTTCAGTTTATTTTAACTTCAAAATTGCACCTAAGTACCATGTATAAGCAGACAGAAATGTATATCTTACTTATATTCAGCTAGGTGACTACTTACAACATCAGTGAATATTTTATTCATTGTCTTCTGTATCGTAGGCAATGATTTCTTTTTGAACATGTGGCTGGCTGTGACTACACGTTCTTGGAAAGGCCAAAATGCATTTCATGTTCTCACTGACGACCGCTGGGATGAATATTCGTTTCCCATTGATGTTTATCATGTTATTTACACAGCTTGTCCTTAAAAAGTGTTATCTCAGGACAAATACTATAGTAACTGGCTTATTAACAGTGTTTATACATTAAGTATGATATAGAGGTTGCCATCTTAAAACACTTATGGTTGAGAGTCCATGACAAAGGCCAAAATTGTCAGTAGGGCAATTGATTCTTATAATTGGAAAACCAAAACAATATCACCAACAAATAATAATTATTATTATTATTTCAAAACACTTTTCAGAAACACTTATTAACAAAGTAGTACTCTATACAAAAGAAGAGCTGTAATCTATTTATGAATGCTGTGTAATTGACATGATATATTGAAAAAAAAAAAGAATGAATAGAGATTGATAATTTCTGTTTTGAAGAGAGATGCTGCCTATATGTTTATTGTGTTATATTGAAGGGTTTTATTATTTATATGGTTATTGAACACTCCAGGGAAGTTTTTTTTCTTTTTTTTTTTTTTTCCAAAAGCAACATTATTAGGAATAATTTTTGAAAGAAGATTGCAAGTGCATAAGTTTTGTAAGCGTTATTCAGAATAGCTGAATTATTTGGAAACTACCTAAAAAAAAAAAAAAGATGAAAGAGATCGCTAACACATTTCTGTTTTGAAATTCATTATGTTTATAGAATTTTGTGAAGAACATTATTAACTGCATACTTTCAGGCAAAAAGTTCTGAAGATTTTTGAAGATTTAGCAATGAATAATTTCTAATTGCAAGAAGTTAGATAAACAATAAAAGTTATAAATTTTAGACCTTCGAAAAAAAAAAAAAAAAAAAAAAAAGCTACAGCATGTATTGCTCTACTTAGCTGGGTTGTGTGTGTGTGTGGAGGACATTATCTCTCTTTGATGGAAGGATTCAGCTATGAAGAAAATATGCTTCAAGGATTTTAGTTTACTGTCTATAGCTGCTGATATATCTTACTGATGCCAATTGAAATGTGTTGTAAACAGGTTTTATGTTATTTGGTAACAATAAATTCACTGTGAATGGGCAGATATACAATATGTTTCCTATTGTTAATCTCTTTGATTTGCTCTGTGTTGGAAAAAACACTTTATTGCTTTAATTCTCTGATGCCATATATATATCATCATCATCATCATCATCGTTTAACGTCCGCTTTCCATGCTAGCATGGGTTGGACGATTTGACTGAGGACTGGTGAAACCGGATGGCAACACCAGGCTCCAATCTAAATTTGGCAGAGTTTCTACAGCTGGATGCCCTTCCTAACGCCAACCACTCAGAGAGTATATATTTATATATATATATATATATACATATGAAGAGAAAGGGCATCTCTTTCCTCTGTGGTTACTGCCTTTCTTTCTGGCCATAGCTACTGGACTAGGCAGGTTGCATATCTCTCTTTTGGTGTAGCTCCTGGGAAACTGGGTCTTTTATCCAATTAAGGTGTTAAGTTTTTTTATAATTTCAATGTTATACATCATATTTTCAATTTATATATGCTTGTGTGTATGGTTGTATAAATATATATTGTTTTGTCTCCT
The DNA here is from genome assembly GCF_046866305.1 of Octopus bimaculoides. NCBI lineage: Eukaryota > Metazoa > Mollusca > Cephalopoda > Octopoda > Octopodidae > Octopus > Octopus bimaculoides. The sequence continues at coordinate 164,728,975 of NC_142928.1, forward strand.
GTACAAGTTCTGTTTATATATGTTCCCAAGCAGCATTAAAATTCGTTTTGGTGGATTGCTGATGCCATCACATGGAGTGGTTTTACCTCTGGTGTTGAAACCATAAATATATTTAATCAATGATCTGAAGATGGGCTTCTTTGATTGCTTTAGTATCTGTTCAGTGTCAACATCCCTGAAAATTTGTCAGTATCTCTAATTCTAGTGATTTTAATGTTCTTACATTCTTTGTATTGTGTATCCTTGCATGGGTGTATGTACACACACACATACATGCACTCACATAATTACGTGTTGTTTCCTTATTTCACTAATTTGATTAACTTCATCCGTCATTGTAAACTTATGTTTATTCTATCTCTTAATGCTTATTGTATTGTATTCAAATTTAGGTTAAATGTTTTGAAATATTCTATACTGTGTCAAGATTTCAAATAGTATCAGTGTCAGATGAACCTTTTGACAGAGTGAAAGTGTAGCCTGCTAAAACAAACACGGTTTTGTGTGTGTGTAGCAAAACCTCCATAAACTAGAAACCCTTATACAAGTATTACCCTTACCAGAACTTCTATCCCAATGAAGGACAATCATGCAGTGCCAATGTATGGTATCATATATACAAGTTCAACACAAGTATTAGAATTTCAATGAGGGACAATGTAGAACCACAAGAAAGTAAGATACAGAAGAGTCATAGTGAACAAGCACATTACATGTATGCGTCCATCATCAGCTACCTAACAGACGGCATTATGGTTTCGATACCTGGACTGTACCTCTGAATCCAGTTGTCTGTGTATATATATATATATATATATATATATATATATATATATATATATATATATATATATATATATGAGTGCTCAGCACTACATTTGATGGATAAATATTCTTTATTTGTGGATTACTGAGGCAACCAATGGTTTTACCAACATTCTTATGTGATTTGTTTGAAAATTGTGGAGGTTTTTCAACATAAAACCATTGGTTGTCTTGTTAAGCCACAAATAAAAAGAAAAGCATGTGGTGGTGAAAAATTCCTGGCTTAAGGACATCACAAAAGGCTTGGTTACAGACCCAACCTTCCAAGTTCTTTTACAGGGCTTAGAAAAACTGGAGGGTTACTGCAATATGTGTGTGAATCTGAGAGGGAAATATGTTGAATAAAATCATAATCAACTGCTCCTCTTGTGTTTTCTTTTACTCCAAGCCAGGAATTTATTTTATTCCCCCCCCCCCCCTTGTGTGTGTGTGTATATATCTGTATGTGTGTGTGTACATACATACAGACAGAGAGATGGGTATAGTTATTTATTGAAACTGAAGCTGAGAGTTGGTTTTGTGACTCAGGTTTCACACCTCTGTAGCATGAAAAGCTTCAATTTCATTTAAAAAAAAAAAAACATCTATTTATTTATTTATACATAAAATTTTTATGTAGAACATTCATTGCTGGATCTACCTTAGGATTATAGGTTTTCTCATTTTATTCCTACTTTATAGGTAGATCAGGTAATTAATGATAGAAACGGAATCTAGCTGTAAAAGTAAACTTGTTTCAACAATATGAAAATGTCTAAATTGTCAGTAATCAACACATTCATGCTAGTACAGAAAATGAATATAAAATAGTAAACACATAAAACCCCCAGAAAGTAATTTGCAAAGTAATGTCTTTGATAATGCTATTAAATATTGTCTCCTTGTCATAGTTAATGGAAATAACCTTATTAGGTTCGTTGAAGAGTAAATATTGGGGAATTATGTAATATGAGATTTAAGTGTGAAAGAGTGGTATGTGTTTAGGAAAGTAATATTGTATGGTGTTATAATTATTTGTTTGATGTTATCTTATTGTCACTCACTAATGAAACTTTTGCAATACTGCAAGCTGTGGATGCAAATTTCTATAAACATTTGTGTATGTGTGTGTGTGTGTACACTTACAGACATTGTTTTCTGTCAATAAATACTGTAGATAAATGCAATCTCTATTACAGATTTTCAGTACAATTATCATTATTATTATTATTATTATTATTATTATTATTTGTGTGCTACACAGTCATGGCTTTGTGGTTAAGAAGTTTGCATTGTAGTCACATGGTTTCTGGTTCAGTCCCACAGCCTGGTAATTTGGGCAAGTGTCTTCTACTGATAACTTCAAGCCAACAAATGCTTTGTGAGTGAATTTGGTAGTTGGAATTTATGTGAAAGCATGTTGTGTGTGTGTGTGTACATGTGCACACATGTTAGTGTTCATATGTCACCACCAAACACCAGTGTTGGTTTGTTTACATCACTGTAGCTTATTGGTTTGGTAAAAAGAAAAACAGAATAAGTGCCAGACTTCAAATAAGTGCTGGAGTCAATTTGGACTAAATCCTTCGGGTTTGTTTAACCAACGCATTAAGCAAACAATCGATTAGTTAGTTGGTTAGATGTTTAACTGATTGACTAAAAATAAAGAAGTTGTATTGAACCAGTGTGTGTGTGTTTATTGGTATAATGACCCTCCCATGAGAGAACAACATATGTACCTTTTTTTATTGGTTTTAGTCACTGGATTTCAAGGGTGTACTCAATTGTATTGACCATCATAGCACTTCAGTCTAGTATTTATTTTATCAATCTTTATATACAACAAAACTAGTTTTATATCTGCAGAAACATCCTCATATATACAAATACACATATGACCTTCTGTCAAATTCCACTCAAATTCTAGTCAACCCAATATTCTTAACAGTTTCCTTAAGCTGGATTAATGCACAACTCTCTGAGTAGTTGGCGTTAGGAAGGGCATCCAGCTGTAGAAACTCTGCCAAATTAGACTGGAGCCTGGTGTTGTCATCCGGTTTCACCAGTCCTCAGTCAAATCGTCCAACCCATGCTAGCATGGAAAGCGGACGTTAAACGATGATGATGATGATACAAGTATGAAACACATGTATATCAACCCTTTAGCATTTGTCAAATGTGATGCTTATTTATTCACATTCTTATGAATTAATCATGTATTATCTCGCAGCTTCAAGATTTCAATGGTGTGATTGCTTATTTTTAGAGTGACATTGTAGGGTAGGTGGGAGAGACTGGATCTAACTCTTTTGAACATAAAACAGCTTGAATAATTTGGCCCGATATGGCTGGTTTAAATACTTAAAGGGTTAAACATGTTTACTCTTAATAAAAAGTTTATCTTACATATACCCAACCTTTTATCTCTTTTACATAATGTATTTATGATATTGATGGCATGTGTGTGTGTGTGTGTTTTTTATTACTGTTTTTCATTTATTCCTGATGTTTTCCCCAGCACTTGCTATTGGCCCCAAGTGAAGTTGCTGGATGGGGAATATTCTTGAAAGTGTCAGCCGAGAAAAATGAATTTATATCTGAATATTGTGGTGAGGTAAGTGAACTGTATTGTCCTTGTCCTGTTCTTTAATTTTTCAGTTGTTTTATTTCCTCCTTTAGTGAAATGGCGCTTGTGGTTAACAAAGTTTAGCAATTATATGACACCATTGACTGGTATTTTGACATTCTAGTTTTCTGTACGGCTTTTATTTGAGATGCTTGAATCAGTGTTCTGCATCAAGAGGTGCCAATGTCTAATTGTAGAGGGAACATGTGGAAGGGGTAGACCCAGGAAGACATGGGACAAAGTGGTGAGAAAAGATCTACAGACGTTGGGACTCATAGAGGGGATGACAAGGAACCAAAACTCCGGGCAGTTTGCTGTGCTTGAAAAGCCATGTCAAGCTAAGTAAAAACGTGATTGTTCTTGCCTACAGGCTCATTCCCTACAACCCTCTCCAGCTGAGCATCCCTAATCTTGTGGGGGCCACGTAAAAAGCACCCAGTGCACCCTGTAAAGTGGTTGGCATTAGGAAGGGCATCCAGCCATAGAAACTATGCCAAAACAGACAGGGAGCCTGAACAGCCCTTCTGCTGCTGCTGGCAGTTGTTGTTTCAACTGAAGCTATCACTTTCACCACTGCTACTTCTTGCATAATCATCACCATCATCATCATGGTTATATCCTAGGTAGTCAGTGGTTCATACTTCACAGCTATTTCCCATCAAGAGATTTTCTTTTGGAACTGCTCTTTCTAGAAACTTGAGCAACCATGTAGACATTGTCATAATTTCTTAACCTTTCATGCTTCTACAAAAGCAGCCATGGGCCAAATGGTCACATTAAACTGGATGAGTAATTCAGTATACCACCCTAAGTCTATATATATATATACATGTGTGTATGTGTCTGTGTATGTATACATACACACATAGTTTCATTGTAAGATAAGAATTAGTGATAGGGAGAAGTGCTGATAGTGGAAGAGACAACATATACTCAGACGAATGAAACTTTAATTTTTGTCGCTAATTAATGTCCAGTTTTGAAAAACAACTGTTAGAGATACTGGGTTCTACATAAGAGCAGATGCCATGTTTCCTAAAGGAAATAAAATAGAGAATTTAGCCTAAACAGATGAGATTAGTTAGAGGTAAAGGTTGAGAGATTTGTGTCTTGAGGTTAATATGTATTGTTTGTGTGTTAATAAGAGGTTGTGGATAAAATACTTATGTACAGCAGAAGGAACTGCTCAGCAAGTGGATTCTGTTATCATCATGATCACTGTTTTTACAACTTTTTCCAAAGTGACATGGGTTACATGGGACTTACTGAGGCAGTGTTCTATGGCTAGATGCTCATACCTCATAATGACCCTTCTTATCAAGTAAAGTATTCATATCTCATGCCTTTTATGCATCAGCTATGGAATTGCTGGACTAATTTTTGTTTACGTGGGGGGTGAAGTTAGGGTTAGGGTTGAACACTCTCATCCCTGTGCAAGGAGTGTCAGTACAGACACAGATAAACCCACACACATGCACATATGGGCTTCCGTGCAGTTTTCATCTACCAAATTTCACTTAGAAGACATTCATCAACTTATAGTAAAAGTTAGGTGATGTGTGTGTGTATAATATTATTTTTATTTATGTAGTGATTTCCTGTAATTTACTAAACATTGTATATTAACACTTTAAATAGTTTCATCTCACAGTGTGTATTGTTCCCTTTCAATCAATACCCATTTCTCTATTAGTACTTCGTATGTAATATGATATCTCCGTATATTGTTTTCATCTCTATCCCATGTCATGGTATATTTTTCTCTTTCTAGCCACACATTTTTCAACTGTGACTACATCTCATATCCCAATATATATATATATTTGTTTTTATTTTTCTCTCATTTCCATGTGTATAGATAATTTCTCAAGACGAAGCTGATAGGCGAGGTAAAGTGTACGACAAGTACATGTGTAGCTTTCTTTTTAACCTGAATAACGGTAAGTACATTATTTTATTTTTAAAATCCACTTTGTGTGTGTGTGTGTAGATATATATATTTAGTTAGATATATATTTATATATATATATATATATATATATATTTAAATATACATAGATATATATATATATACTTAAGTATATTTATATATATATTATATATTTTTATACATATATATTTAGATATATATAAAATATTGATTTCTCAGACTGAAAACCATGAATTTGCGTGAGAAGATTGATCCAAATTGATTAAATCAATCCCAGTTCAATCTTTCTCTATATTTTATTGATGACCTGGTAAAAATAAAAGGTTAAGTTGACTGCTGGTTTTAAACTCAGTATGTAAAAGGTTGAAATTAAGTAAAATTGTGATGCAATTTTGATAAGTGCTCTGGAGTTTTTTTTGTGTGTGTGTGTGTGTGTGTGTTATTAATCTGGAGGAAAGGACTGTTCCTATGCCCATGACCTTTGTTGGCTCAAGACCAATGAGATTAATGTGAAGATAATATTTCTTTGGAAATAGTTGAAAGTCAATGATAGCAGGAAAAAAAATATGTGCAAGAAAGAAATTCCAAATCTCAGCCATTTCAGGCCCAAATATTCTAAGTATTTTATGTTGAAACCAGCCTGATGTGGTTTCTCACACCTGCCAAGATAATGCATGATTAAGTCAAAATTGTGTTAAATTAAACATTGCTGAGTTTACTTAGCTGTAAGAAATACCTACCTGATATTTTTGGAATATGACTTTATATAATAGACCAATGTCATATCTAAGGAAAGGCTTCACTTATTTACTTCATGAGAAGTGCTTAGAATCCTTGTCCCTTAAGATATATTAAATCCTTTCTTCTTTTACAAATTTACTAAAACATGCAAGTATCAGATTCAAAATGTATTTATTTGACTTAGCCTGATTTTCTTTTAATACATCTATCTCTATATATATCATCATCATTTAATGTCTGTTTCCATGGTGGAATATGATATATATATTCATACATGTGGAGGCGCAATGGCCCAGTGGTTAGAGCAGCGGACTCGCGGTTTTGATTTCCAGACCGGGCGTTGTGAGTGTTTATTGAGCCAAAACACCTAAAGCTCCACAAGGCTCCGGCAGGGGATGGTGGTGAACCCTGCTGTACTCTTTCACCACAACTTTCTCTCACTCTTTCTTCCTGTTTCTGTTGTGCCTGTAATTCAAAGGGTCAGCCTTGTCACACTGTGTCACGCTGAATATCCCCAAGAACTACATAAAGGGTACACGTGTCTGTGGAGTGCTCAGCCACTTGCACGTTAATTTCATTGCAGGCTGTTCCATTGATCAGATCAACAAGAACCTTGACGTCGTAAGCAACAGAGTGCCAACAATACATAAATATATATATATATATATATATATATATACTGTGGGGGAAATGTCTCAAAATTGAGGGATTTAGAGCCAGTAAGGGGTGGAATTTGTGTCAACATTAATCATGATTGTCTTCATTGACATATGACATTTATTCTTCCCAGAATTCTTGGTAATTTTCACATTGAAATTATCTTTTTTTTTTTTTTTTTGCTGCCCTGCTTTCAGATTTTGTCGTTGATGCAACTAGGAAAGGGAATAAAATACGTTTTGCCAACCACTCAATCAACCCAAACTGCTATGCCAAAGTTATGATGGTAAATGGCGACCATCGAATAGGTATATTTGCCAAACGTCCAATCCAGGCAGGAGAAGAGTTATTCTTTGACTACAGGTGTGTTATCTGATTTAGGATTTTGTCTTTCTCTACCTTATGAATTTCCTAAAATTTCTTGTTCTTAAACTGATTGCTCAGAGCTTAAGGAAATAATTGTTATATATTTTTGAGAAATATATTGAAAATAAATGTTCAAGTTACCATTGAATAAGATTGGGATCTCTATTATTCTTGTTACAGGTACGGCCCTACTGAACAACTGAAGTTTGTTGGAATCGAGAGGGATAACGAAGTTTCCTGACTGCACGTTCTCAACTAGATTTGACAGTTGTGCGATATCACTGGTTTTCATCATAGCATTCAATGCACTCGTGTGTATGTGTAGGTTGTGTGTTTGTATAAGACGATGTGTATGTATGTATGTTGACATGACATACATTGATAAACTTATCAATGAACTTCAAGCAACATTTAAGGGGCTCCTTGCATTGTGGACCTCCTTTTCTTTTTTTTCTTCCTTCCTTCGGTCCATTCCTAGTCAGCCATTCAGCTAGATCAACGAGGTGGTGTATGAGAGAGAAATGCTCATTGCTTCGGCTGACCATTTTTAACTGCCAACCTAGCCTACTGCCAATCCAGCCCAACAGCTAACAAGGCTGCTCTCTTCAACATCAACCAAGCAATGATCTCAAAAGTAAAGGGAACTCACTCACCACAATGTTCCATGAACGTTGTATTCTTTATCCAACCAGTCCATTATCATATTGACATTAAGTGTCACCACATATGTTCTTATACTGCTTTGCTACCATTCTATATCACAGCTAGGTAGTTCAGAATGCAGTGAGTAAAAGAGAAGAATGGTTCATTATGATATTATTTTTACAACCCTCATCTCAATGTATACAGGCTGTTCGAATCCACCTCAATGTACTTCAGTTAATCTTCACCACATTCATTTCTCAATTGAAAATATCAGAAAAATTCAATAAATTTCTAATATATGCACACACATGTGCTTACACACCTATATACTCTCTTTCTCTCCCTCTCTCTCTCTCTTTCTCCCTCACAGAATTGTGTGGGTATATTATACAGCTACATGCATATTTGTTAGTATAGTACTACTACCATTACTAAACAGTGCAAAGATTGAGTAAAGAGGGTCTTTGTAGAATCTTGGAACCTAAGGCCATCGTTTCATATTCCAATACAGGCAATGCATTGTGTTCTTAGTAAAAACACTTAACTCTCCCCACCCAGTTAAAAACTCGTCATTATTCTTTACATCATTGTTATAATAACCAGCATTGACCAGAGATAGTTTACCATTCTACAGCTCAGATATTCAGTACATGCAATTCGATCAAAAAGATCTCTTAATAACAAAATGCTTTACTCCAGATTATTATTATTATTATTGCTGCTGCTGCTGGCAGGATCGTTAGTGCCTCAGACAAAATGCTTAGTGGCATTTCTTCCAGCTCTTTACATTCTGGTTTCAAATTCTACTGAGGTTGACTTTACCTTTCATCCTTCCAGGTATGATAGGAAAAAAAAGTACCAGTGGAGCATTCAGGTTGATGCAATCACCACGCCCACTTTTCTCAAAATTGCTGGCTTTGTGTCAGAATAAGAAAGTATTATTATTATTATTATCAACTCCCATTGACCACTAGTCTTATTGGTTCTGTATTGAGGGTGTGAGAGGGAAAATATATTGATTTTTATCATTGCCTTAATTAATGTTCTTTGTCCACTGCTGGGTATGTATTTAACACCACCACCACTACCCTCACCATCATCAGCAAATCTAAATCAATTCCAGATCTGATGCTGACATTGCTAGCAAGTAAGATACTCAGTTCTGCCAAAAAATTTTTCCTTTACTATGTAAAGTTTAGCTGTGGAGATTTCTATACTGACTCTTCTCAATCAATGCCTTTCAGTATCTCTGTATTTGTTCGTTAGGTTACTTAATTGCTATACATTTACCCTACCCTCAGTCATCTTGTATGTATTACATACATACATAAATACATACGTTATGTATATATGTGTGCTCTGTATATGTATATGCATAGGTTTAATATCTTAGGGTGGTGGAAGTGAAGAGTTAAACTGAAAACAGGGCATTTTCTTTGAAATGAAATAAATGAAATCAAAACCCAAACCCAAACAACAACCGTTGATGTATTAAACTGTCTTTCCCCTCTGTCTACCTCTCTGGTTGCTAGTGAGTAAAGATTTCCTTTCTAGAAACCCACATTTCTAACTAGAACTTCTCAGTTGACAAGAAACTTAACCTATCATTTGTGATGTTTGTAGCCGGGCCGAAGTCACCTCGATTGACGTACAAATTTCATCAAGACACATAAATCATTTAAGTGAAAGATAACATCACCCCCACCACCACTACCACCACATAGGTTGTTTCTATCTCACAGTTTTTTTTTTTTTTTTTTTTTTTTTTTAGTTTAACACAATTTCCATCAAAATTTTAGAAAGCTTTTGATTTTTTTATATGCATATTTTTATTACATTTTTTTTAGCAAATTCATCTTTTCATTGATTTTTATATTATTATTAATTTTTTTTTCTTTAAACTGTGGCAACATAAATTTATAAACAACAGCAAAATGTTTACTGAATAAAATTAATTCTGCTCTCTAATATATATATGTGGTCTGCTTGTTCTTTTTATTCATTATTTTGAATGCATCTTAAAATTAATTTGACTCAGTGTGAAAGAATATCAATCTCATCATTTTAAATCACTGACATGGCTGTGTGGTTAATAAGCTTGCTTTACAGCCATGTAGTTTGGGGTAAAGACCCCCTACGTTCATGAATGACCATGTGATTGCACCTAGAAAGTTACCCTCCGAGGGCAAGGTTGCCCATGCATACCAGCCTTCCCTCTCCATTCCACCAATTTTATCCAAGGGAAAGGTAAAGGCCGATACAGCTTGGCACCAGTGATGTTGCAACTCATTTCTACAGCTGAGTGAACTGAAGCAACATGAAATAAGGTGTCTAGCTCAAGAACGCAACACACAGCCCAGTCTGGGAATCAGATTCATTACCTCATGATTGTAAGACTGACGTTCTAACCACTGAGCCGTGCGCCTTCAGCACCAGACCAACTAAAGCCTTGTGAATGAATTTAATAGAAACTCTGTGGAAGCCTGCCATGTGTATGTATTTATGGGTTTGTCTGTGTTTGTCCCTCCCATTACTTGGCAACTGGTGTTGCTTTGTTTACATCCCTGTAAGTTAGTGGTCTGGCAAAAGAGACTGATAGAAAAAAATACTGGGATCGATTTAGTCAGCTAAACCTTTCAAAGCAGTGCTCCAACATGGTTGCAATCCAGGGACTGGAATAAGTAAGAGGTAGATATTAATTATGTCACTAAATACATGGTTGTCTTTTCTAGCGTGCCAAGTGATGATGCAGGGTGTTTCCGTTTTGATTTGAAGGCCTTCCAGCCATGACCATCACAACTTATCTATGAATATAACATCTTTATGTCCTCCATTTTTCAAGATGGCAAAGTATGACCTGAGGGACACTAACTGCTCAGATTCCACCCTTTCTACTCCAGACTGTTTTCTAACACTGGGTCCTCCTAGTTCTTGAAGATGTTGTATCCATAGATAAACGAGTTGTGATGGTCACGGCTGGAATGCCTTCAAATCAAAACGGAAACACCCTGCATCATCACTTGGCATGCTAGAAAAGACAACCATGTCTTTAGTTACAGGAAGGGCATCTGACCATAGAAAAATCTGCCTCAATGAATTCCAAATGACCCATAGAAGCATGAAAAAAGTGGATGTTAAAACGATAATCATGATGTCTTCCTCAAATCACTTTCATTTTAGAACCAGAAGAGCACATTTGATCATATGATTCTATATAGATTATATCTAGAGAAGAACGAAAAGCTTGCAACTGGAATGCCCTTTGATCTATAAACCTGTTCCGGGAACTGTTGCTACAAGGCAACAAGGTGTTTCATTGTGACCTTTTGACCAATTCTCCCTCAACTCATTACATTTTTGTTTTAATAAGGAAGAACGCATTATAAAATGTAGTCCCTGGTACACTGAAATAAAGTAAAGTCTATATCACAAGTCATTGCTCTCTCTCTCTCTCTCAACTGTTTAAGAATGTATGAGACATTTAAATACTGTTCACTGACAGTATCTGGTTATAATCTGGATCAACCAATAAGCTGAAAGAGAATGAATGGGAGAAAGAGAGCCTGCCGTATGTCGACCCAATAGAGGGACCAGCTATCCGAGTTGATAGTACCAGGGTAGATAAAGCAATTAAGAGTATGAAGACCGGGAAAGCCCCCGGCCCATCAGGAATCACTGCAGAGATGCTCAAAATATCTGGCAGTGTTGGCTATAGCCTAGTCACCCGTATTACGAACCAGGTGATACACGAAGGAGTCATACCCAATGACTGGTGTAGCAGCATCATAGTCAACTGCTACAAAGGTAAAGGTGACGCTTTAGATACAAATAATTACAGAGGCATCAAGCTGTTAGATCAGGTTATGAAAGTTACAGAGAGGGTCATAGCCCAACTAATTAGGGAGCGAATCAATTTAGATGAGATGCAGTTTGGGTTCGTGCCAGGTAAAAGCACTACTGATGCCTTATTTCTAGTGAGACAGTTACAGGAGAAATACCTAGCTAAGGATAAACCTCTGTACCTGGCTTTCGTTGACATGGAGAAAGCCTTTGACAGGGTCCCCCGATCCCTTATCTGGTGGTCAATGAGGAAACTTGGGATAGAAGACTGGTTAGTGAGAGCTGTGCGAGCCATGTACAGAGATGCTGCCAGTAAGGTGAGGGTTGGAAATGAGTACAGCAATGAATTCCGGGTAGAGGTAGGGGTCCACCAAGGTTCCGTCCTCAGCCCCCTCTTATTTATCATAGTCCTCCAGGCAATCACAGAGGAGTTCAAGACAGGTTGCCCCTGGGAGCTCCTCTATGCTGATGACCTTGCCCTAATTGCAGAGTCACTATCAGAACTAGAGAAGTTTCAGGTGTGGAAGCAAGGTCTAGAATTGAAGGGCCTTAGAGTCAACCTAGCTAAAACCAAAATCCTAATAAGTAGGAAGGTAGATAAAACACAAACCCCTTCAGGTAGATGGCCCTGCTCAGTATGTAGAAAAGGAGTAGGTAGTAACTCTATAAGATGTACCCGGTGCAAGCTATGGACACATAAGAGGTGCAGCAACATCAAAGGCAGGTTAATTAGCAAGTTAGTTTTTGTTTGTGGCAGATGTTCAGGTGCAGTGGGGGCTGTGGACAAACAGGAAACAACTTCTATCTCATTCCAGGGTGAAAAACTAGAGGTAGTCGATAGCTTCCGCTATCTGGGCGACCAAGTTAGTGGTGGGGGTGGGTGCGCTGAAAGTGTAGCTGCTAGAATAAGAATAGCCTGGGCAAAGTTTAGAGAGCTCTTACCCCTGCTGGCGACAAAGGGACTCTCACTCAGAGTAAAAGGCAGACTGTATGACGCATGCGTACGAACAGCCATGCTACATGGCAGTGAAACATGGGCTGTAACTGCTGAGGACATACGTAAGCTCGCAAGGAATGAAGCCAGTATGCTCCGTTGGATGTGTAATGTCAATGTGAATACCCGTCAGAGTGTAAGTATCTTGAGAGAAAAGCCGAACATTAGAAGCATCAGTTGTGGTGTGCAAGAGAGACGATTGCGCTGGTATGGACATGTGGTGAGAATGGATGAGGATAGCTGCGTGAAAAAGTGCCACACCCTAACAGTTGAGGGAACCCGTGGAAGAGGTAGGCCCAGGAAGACCTGGGCTGAGGTGGTGAGGCAAGACCTTCGTACATTGGGCCTCACCGAGGCGATGACTACTGACCGAGACCTTTGGAAATGTGCTGTGCGTGAGAAGACCCGGCAAGCCAAGTAAGATCGTTGCCAGTGCCCCTGGACTGGCTCTTGTGCGGGTGGCACATGAGATGCACCATTTTGAGCGTGGCCGTTGCCAGTACCGCCTGACTGGCTCCCGTAGGATTTTCGAGCGAGATCGTTGCCAGTGCCCCTGGACTGGCTTGTGCGGGTGGCACATAAAAGACACCATTTCGAGCGTGGCCGTTTTCGTGCGGGTGACACGTAAAAGCACCCACTACACTCTCTGAGTGGTTGGCGTTAGGAAGGGCATCCAGCTGTAGAAACTCTGCCAAATTAGACTGGAGCCTGGTGTTGCCATCCGGTTTCACCAGTCCTCAGTCAAATCGTCCAACCCATGCTAGCATGGAAAGCGGACGTTAAACGATGATGATGATGAGTCATTCCAACTCCAAAATTATAAAAAGATTCCTAGTTTCGGCATAAGGCCAGTCATTTTGAGGAGAGGGTGGCTAGTTGACTACATCGACCTCAGTAAATTAGCGGTATTTCGCCCGTCGCTACGTTCTGAGTTCAAATTCCGCCCAGGTCGATGTAATCGACTATCCCCCTCCTCCAAATTTCAGGCCTTGTGTCTATAGCAGAAAGGATTATTATTATTATTATTAAAACGGCGAGCTGGTAGAATCTCTAGCCCGCCGGGCAAAATGTTTTGCAGCATTTTGCGTTCTGAGGTCAAATTCCGCTGAGGTCAACTTGGCCTTTTATCTTTTCGAGGTCGATAAAATAGGTACCAGTTGAGTACTGGGGTTGATGTGATCGACTTAGTGCCTCTCCCAAAATTTCGGGCCTTGTGCCTATAGTAAAAAGGATTATTATTAAGACGGTGAGCTGGCAGAATTGTTAGCACGCCAGACAAGATGCTTTGCAGCATTTCGTCCGTCTTCATCTTCTGAGTTCAAATTCTGCCGAGGTCGATTTTGCCTTTCATCCTTTCGGAGTCGATAAATTAAGTACCAGTGAAACACGGGTCGATGTGATCAACTAGTCCTCTTCCCTAAAATTTCAGGCCTTGTGCTTATAGTAGAAAGAGTTATTATTATTATTTATGTTGTTGTTGCTTCTACTACTTCTGGGGTTTTAAAAACATATCAGTCCTTCAAACCCCATTGTGCTGTATGACGTAAACGGTTCTCTCTCTCTCGCTCTCTCTCTCTCTCTCTATTTATCTATCTATCTATATCTATCTATCTATCTATATCTACCTATCTATCTTTGAGTGGTAAGACAATGCCACTACTTTGGTACCACCCACCCACCATCTGTTCTTCGGGTGCTTTTAGCGGAGTTAGCATTCTGTCCAGGCCTCCAGCAGGAGATACTCACTTTTCAGTACACACAGCGACACCTACTCATCCCCGAAACGTAAGAAGAAAAAAAACAGAAGTGACCCCTTTCTTTGAATATTCATGGACGTTGTTCCAACCTGGATCCACTCAACAGCTCTGACTTCACAGGCTTCTCTACTGTTTCCATCAATCAAATTCCAATCACGATATGTTGGTCAAGCCAAAGTTACAGTAAAGGTCACTTTACCACGGTGGAGAGAAAGATATCCAAACATGGAGCCACATAGTTGCAGAAACATCTTAATCACACGGTCATACATGCATTTGTATTTTTAGAATTTGATATTGTCTTTCACATTTTATTTTCTTCATTTCAAAACCAAACATTTCTCATTCTTAGGTGGAAAATATTATATTTTCTTTCTTCAAATAATATAGTTGTTTTGGTTTATATTTTTTACTTTATATATTTTTCTAATTTCTTTATTTCTTTTATGTAGTAATACAATTTTTCTTTAGCTAACAGGAATCATTTTGGCATCATTATATCACCATTATCAATAAACGTCAAAGAAATTGGTTAATATTTGGAGGAATAGAGTGTAGTTGGGAAATGTTAATTGTTAAACGAAGCAGTGACAATTATTTCATGATTAGAATATTGATTGTTGCTGCTACACCAAAACTTGCAACAATGAATTCAGGATAAATTGGAACATTGAGATTACAAAAGCTTTTAAACAGCTAAAAGAAATCTTGAAGAACAAATCTGTGTGTGTGTGCGCGCGCTCAGATAAATTCGAAAATTAAACCCCAAACTTTGTCCAGAGCAGGTAACGCTGAGGTAGGAAGTCGACTGTAAGAACGATCTTCGTCGAGTGGGTACAGAAGGAGAAAAGATAAATAAAAGTAGATATAACGAACGTATTTACATGGGAAGTTGCGTATACAAATGAATGATGTAATCAAGTCTTATCTTTACAGTTGTTTCGAATAATCGATGACTGATGTCATAACCATGTACATTGCGTAATAAGTTCCAATTATGTGTGTGTGTGTAATAATAATAGAGAGAGAAAGAAAGTGGTGTCTTGAAATGTAGAGGTATTAAGTTAGGGAAAATGCAAGTGACTGCTTGTCGGGATAGCGATAGTAAGAGAATGATATTGATGAATTGATGGCATGTTGCACAGGTGAGTAAACGAAAGGATGTATTGGATATCAATGGATCCGATGCTGTCCCTCATTACTCAGAGCGTATGATGGGAGAGAGCGCGGAAATGAAAGTAAGAGTGATAGTGGCTGAGTCATGGTGTATGAACAGATCTAGATGGTATATGAACAAGAGTGAGGTATATAAACGAGAGCGTATCGAATAAATATGTGAGACAGCAGATGGAGAATTAGCAAAACGGTTCAAATGAGAATACACATCACATTATATATCCTCACATTTGAAAGGAACTATGAACCTATTTACTCCGGTGGCTGTTAGTGCTTGATACATCAAAGCACTTGATACACATAAAGTTTACCTTCTCACACGCACACACACACATATATATATATAGAGAGAGAGAGAGAGAGAAAAAGAGAGAGTAGATCTTAAGTGTACAAACAGATGTACAACTGCTACTGTTATGTTTAGAGTTCCTCAAGATTATCATATTCCAGTTTTCTTCCAGTATAGTGGTTAAGTGACTACTATACTTAGTAATATAACTAGTTATGATATACAAAGTAAATATAAGAGAAATTACGATAAACACAAGTTTATATTATTGGTTCCTACGTACGTTTCATCATCATGATTGTTTGGAGCTTGCATTAGGTGTTTCAAGTGCATTTGGATACTTAACCATAACGAATCATCAGACAACACTTTATGCATTAAGTTATGGGGAGCATTAGTTCTCTGTAATTTAATGTAATAAAGTACTTCGAATCCCAAGAGCAGCCGATTCAATGTTTGCATGCTCTTATAACTTTATCTACTTCAAGTTTCACCGTTAAAGTGATTTATTATACCACACACACACACATATATATGAGAGAGAGAGCGTATAGAGATTTATCTGAGCTGAAAACTTCGGCGACATCTACTCTGAGTTTCATGTAATCGATCATCTACAAAAGAGTAGATTTGGAACAATACAATAATTTTAGATACTATAATGAGAATCTGTTGATAAATATACAAATAAGTACTGAAAACTGGTTTGACTTGGTTATTACATGTTTCAAATAGATTAATGCTGTTAGATGAGTTGATTGATCATTGATGAAAATAATATAAACGTAATGAAGGTGTTATATATATATATATATATAAATATATATATATATATATATATATATATATATATATATATATATATATATATAAATATATATATATATATATATATGTTGTGTGTGTATACACGCACACATAAATATATATATGCACATAATTTCGTATTTAGAATTAAATATTAAAAAAACTTTGTTCATCCTTAATAATTTCTATACTATCACATCTACATAAAAGTGGATAATTTTGTGACCTTGATAAAAAAAAAATTACAGATTTCGATATGGATCCCTCCAAGTCATAGGGAATATGCTTTGGCTTTTAAATTGAAGATATGTCCAGCAAGAGAAGTAGTTCTTTGGGGGTAACTCTAGAAAATGAATGGTGATGTGTGTAATATCTCTTTTTTGAATTAGAAGTGGAACCAATGAAGAATTATGAATTATAACGATCAATTCATAAACTACATTATTACGTCTGGGGTAACCACTGAGAAAACAATTTTCTTTCTCTCTACAGTTACATAAATTGTTATCAGATTTTGGCAAGGCAGAATTTCTGCTGACAGAGAGAATATTGCTAGCATTGATATTAGAAAAAATTTATTATTACTGTCTTTCTCTCATCCTCGTTGCCTTATTGCTAATATAATAATCACGCGTTTATCAGGTT
This sequence comes from Octopus bimaculoides, assembly GCF_046866305.1. Lineage (NCBI taxonomy): Eukaryota > Metazoa > Mollusca > Cephalopoda > Octopoda > Octopodidae > Octopus > Octopus bimaculoides. The sequence goes on from NC_142928.1 coordinate 164,746,252, forward strand.
GACAATTTCTAGTAATATTATCGGTAATGTTAATATTATTATGATTACAATCATTACTACAACCATTGCTTTTATGATTATTATTATCACAACCATTGCTACAACGATAATTATGATTGTCCTTATCAACTTTATTATTGTTGTCACCATTATTATTATTTATGATATCACTGAGTCTGTCATTATTAAAATAGCCTTGCAACGGTTACAATTATACTCAGTAATATTACAACTAATATATCCATAGTGACAATTATTAAATCTATAATTTTTAGTTTACTTGGAATTAATATTACATTTGTTTAATTTAGAGTGATTTGTGACTGTTTTGATAGATACTAAATTAGGTGCAGTAGAGTAAGAAAGTTTAACGGTGGTCTTATTGAATATTTGATAGTACATTTATTATGGTAAAAAATTGTCTTTAAGAATCTTAAAGTATAAGTGCACAATTTTCGGTATAACAGGCTTTGCAACATTATACGAAGCAACATTCTGTTTTCTGTTTCTCCCACTACTTCATATCTTTTATCTTTTACTTGTTTCAGTCATTAGACCGCGGCCATGCTAAGGCATTTGACTGCGGCCATGCTAAGTCAAATGAATCGACCTCAGTACTTCTTTTTAAGCCTGGTACATGTTCTATTTGTCTCTTTTGCCGAGCCGCTAAGCTACGGGAACGTAAACTCACCAATACTGGTTGTCGAGTGGTGGTGGGGAACAAACATAGACACAAACACACATACATGCGCGCGCGCGCGTGTATACGACAGGCTTCTTTCGGTTTCCGTTTACCTAACCCACTCACAAGGCTTTTGCCAGCCCGATGCTTGCCCAGGGTGCAACGGAGGGAGTTTGAACCCGGGACCATGTGGTTTGGAAGCAAACTTCTTATCATACAGCAACGGCTGCACCTATTAGTCGCAGGCGTGGCTGTATGGTAAGAAGTTTGCTTACCTACCACATGGAACCTGGTTCAGTCCTACGTGAAACTCGGGGCAAGTTTCTTCTACTACAGCCCCCGGCCAACCAAAGCCTTGTGTGCTGATTTGGTAGACGGACACTGAAAGAAACCCGTTGTATTTGTGTGTTTGTGCTGCGTCTGCCTCCTCCTCACCGCTTGACAACCGGTGTTAGTTTGTTTGCGTTCACGTAACTTAGCGGTTCGACAAAATAACATAAGTACCAGACTTAAAAAAGCAATAAGTACAGGAGTCGATTTGCGCGACTAAAACTCTTCAAGTCGTTTACTTTAATGCGATACACTTTATCACATATTTCAGATTCAGTGTTTAGATTAACATTCCCCTCCTCTACCCACAATGCATTGTAATTATATTCTCTGTATAAGGGTTAAGGCTAAAGACTCCCTCCAATCATGACTGACCATGGAATTGCACCTAGAAAGTTACCTCCGAGGCACGTTCCGGGCAAGGTTGTTTATGGAAGACCAGCAGTCACCCATGCATACCGACCTCCCCTCTCCATGCCACCAGCGTTATCCAAGGGAAAGGCAAAGGCCAATACAGCTTGGCACCGGTGACATCACAACTCATCTCTACAGCTGAATGAACTGGAGCAACGTGAAATAAAGTGTCTTGCTCAAGCACACAACACAAAGCCCGGTCCGGGAATCGAACTCACTACTTCATGATTGCCTGTCTGACACTCTAGAAACCTGAGTCCCGTTATATTTGAATAATGACAGAAAATGATTATGAGTATTTTGAATATATTTAATGATACGCGCGTTTCAAGTGGTTACGTAACGAGTAGATATATTGTCTTTTTAGCTTCTTGGTCATTTCAAGCGAAATATATGGATAATTAAAAATTTTCTGCTATATATAGTAGTATGCAAAAGTAAAACCACGGAAAAGCCATAAAAAAGAAAAGAACTAGAAAAAAAAATCGGAAAAAGGAAAAGCAAAATGAGAAAATTATAAACAGAAGGAAATAATGAGAGAATATACGTGTAGAATTATCCTGAGAGATGGAGGCGTAGTTAACACAGTAATAAAAAAAAAGTTCAAAAGTAGAAAATAAACTTCAAACATCGAAGGGATGTGAAGGAAGTAATAATAAATTCTAGTGCCGGAGACAAAATAATTAATTTTCGAGCAGGTCAAGTAGTATCATCCTTTTGCAGATAAAAATCTTAAAGAATTACGGGCGTATTGTCCTGACCATGATGCCTTCAAATTTAAGAATGTGCTTATTAGACCTTAGCAATGCAGTCCAGTCGGAGGTCATAAATTGGTTTAGAGATAAATATTTGTGCTATTCAACGACACCGTAAAATATAGATGGAGAAGAGACAGAGACAGACAGACAGACAGACAGACAGAGACAGAGAAGAGGCGAATTTATAACACAAGTAAAAACAAATGCAAGATCAATATAATAACAACGATAAAAGCATTATTAATAAAGTAATAATGACCGTAACGTGACAAATAACAACAAAAATAACAGGTCCTTGAGATTTGAGGAGCCTTGTTATTACTAAACCTCAAGATAAAATTCTTACTAATTAAGTTAGCATGTACTAGCTTAATAATAATAATAATCTGTAATTGTTCAGTTTAGGGATATTAAAAAGTAAATAAAAATTAAGGGGGAGATAACTGGCAAAGGGACATAACTAAGTCATCTTATTGCTAAACAACATAAATACTGGATATTATTTCTTTCAGAATTAATCAGAATGGCGCGTGGAAGACCAACGGAGCCGCAATTCATTGTTTCTGAAATTGAAATCCTCAACTTTGAATTAATCTTGAAGGAATCTTGGTATACCACCCAATTAGCCGAATCACGAGACAAGATTCTTCAGTGGTTGGCACGGCGTCGACTATTTATGAAGTTATACACGTACAAAAACTGTAATTCGCCATGCTACCTTACTACAATATTTATGTTAACAGTAAATTGACTTACTTATGTCCCTTTACTAGTTATCTCCCCCTTAATTTTTATTTACTCTTTTAATATCCGTAAACTGAACAGTTACCTAATAATCCTTTCTACTAAAAGCACAAGGCCTGAACTTTTTTGTCGGGGGATTGGGATAAGTCGATTACATCGACCCCAGTACTCAACTGGTAATTAATTTATCGATGAAAGGTAAAGTTGATCTCGTCGGAATTTGAACTCAGCGCAAAGATGGACGAAATGTAGCTATGCATTTTACCTGGGGTGCCAACGATTCTGCCGGCTGGCCGCCTTTAGCTCAGTAATAATATCGATACCAATAGCAGCAACGACGACAATGGTGGTATCAGGAAATGTATAGAAGCAAAAGGAGTTCGGTATTTACACCAATAAAAATATACGCATGCTAAATAATTCATTCATACACCCATGTGTATGTATTCGCGCATGCAACACACATACACGCACACACACACACACGCACAGAAATAAGTAATATTCGTAGCCACTTCAAATAGTTGTTCGTTTAAACGAACTCTACTGCGATTTTTTAACCTCAAGAGGTCATCTCCTCTATCTGGTTAACGATGAAGAACTGCATCCGGTAAATTACAAACAGGGGAACGAACACCTACCACCTTCTAGTGACGAAACTAGTAGACCAGTCCTAGTTTCGGACTATTTCTGCCACTCTTTAGTACTGGACACCTCGTCTGCTAGAGATGAATTTTTTATTAGGATAATTAATATCGTACATAGAGGGGACAAAACAGGACAATACAAACAATTATTGTTATTATGAGTTCGTATGATACTTAGTTTTTAAAAATATTGAATGATATATGTAAGAACGACCGTGCGAACTCAAAAAAGAGAAATGGTGACGAATGGAAAAACAGAGGACTCCTTTTATTTAAACGTGTCACACGGTCGAACACAAAAATATATATCAATGATGATATACAAATAATATGTTATACTACGATAACATAGATGACCAGTAATGAAAGACCACAACCGTATGAGATGAATAACAGAAATATTTATTATGGCGTTAAAGATGTATGTCTGTGTGTGAGTGTGAATGCGACATATAATAACATAATCAAAGACAGGCCGTCGTACAAAGAAAAGTGTGTATGTGAGTGATACATGTATGTGTATGTGAGATATTACAGCAGATAGAAAGAGAGTCAGTAACCGTGAGCATTTATACCAGTTCTTAGAGTACCATTAGTATGAGTCTGTATGTGAAGGGAGTTGAGGCTGTGTGTGGCAGAAATGATCACTAGTTGTGATGTGGTGGCTTCCATGCCGGGCCGTGATTCTTGTTATACAGATGTTCGTCGCTGGCTGAGATCTCTTGTCTGTTTATTATTGTGGTGAAGCTAAGTCACCTAACAGAATCGAAGAGAGAGATGTGCCGCGGTGGTTTAGTTTGGTGTACATAGTAAGTCGTGTTGACGCTGGTGGTGAAGAGGCTGCTTGGTAGTAATCGTAGAATCGTGTTGGTCATGACGATGATGCCGGTTAGTAGTCGTAGACTCATGTTGCTGATGTGGCGGCGTTGTTGGTGGTCATCGTTGGACGAAGCTGTTGATGTGTCGCTGGCTGCTGCTGCTGCTGTCGTGTGGTACACGGAACAGATCTCAAAGAGAAACTGGACCGAGACCAATTTGCTGGGCATGAGTTGCTATTTATAGCGTTCAGGGGGCTCCAAGACCGTAGTAGAAAAACACTATCACGTGACCTTATTAAGGGCTGTGATTGGTCAGTTTGCGTTCTGGCGGGATGGGTTCGAAGAAGTTGCCGCTTCGAATATTAATCAGTCACGTGATGACAAGGAGATGGGTTCTCCGCTACGCCCGCGCTTGTTTATATTTAAATGAGAAGATTGTATGTAATGGCGATAGTAGTTTTGTATCTAATGGCGATAGGTAGTTTCACTACATATATAATTAAAATTTGACTTTTTTTCTGGTGGGGATTAAACCTGATGGGCTGAAAAGCCCAGCGACTATACATTTTCCTTTTCCCATGAGGATTAAGCAGGATCAAATGCACCCACCTTTCTTACCACAACCATCCATCTTTTCTCGAACACACCTCGCGACAGGCATCTCCTCTCCAGCCCTATCTTGTTCTTCAGATGATATCTGAAGTATGTCAGCAAACCAGGGCCAGAGATGAAGGATCCCGTCAAGAGTCCTTGCAATCTGGTCCTCCACACACACTCTTTGAACACTGCAACTGAACAGAGGAAACATGCCTTACCTTCCTCTGAGTGTCCGGATGGCGGCACAATTTTTATTATAGACTCAGCTGATGACTGTACTCTGCCTAAGAGTGACAACACGTGTTCAACGTAAATTATCAAGCCTGAAAGCTTCCGGCACTGTACAAAAGCGTGCTGGACAGTTCATCGTCCAGCCCATATCTTGGACATGCAGTTGGCACTGACATTCCGTGCCTGCATAACTTATCGCGAACAGGTAAAGCGTTCCTGTAGCACTGCCAGGTCAGGGATTTTTGGTAATTGTCCAAATAACCCGGCCCAAAAGTTTTTTTGAACAGGTTGGCAAGTTGGTTCTCGTCGAACCCCGGAGCCCCTCCTATGACTCATCATTTAAAAAATCTACCAGCCCTTTATACAAAACCGAGGTGGTATTCCCACTGCCGGCCTTGCCCGTCTTGTGGATTAGCACGAGTGCCTGTCAACACTCCTTTTGCCATTCTGTCAGATTACGTCTTTTAATAATACCGTGTTTGAATCTCTCCAAAGAGGTTAGTCGCAGAAAGAATTCTTCCGCCAGCGGATTCCATACCTTGTCACCCTCCAGGTAGCGCCAGAGATGTCTCAGCCTCAACGCATGTCTGCGCATCATTAGCCAGGGCATCCCTAATCCACCCTTTAACGGCTCCTGGTAGCAGATAGAGCGCTTCACAACTGGCTTTCCTCCTTTCCACAATAAGCGGAAGAGGAGGCGCTCCAACTTATTTAGCCTCGAGTCGGGGCAAAGGACAACGGTTAGGCGGTATTTACCTCCGTAAAATCCCCATCCTGTTCGGTTTTCTGTTTCTGCTTTTTATCCACCTCTATATCTTCCTGAACACACTCTTCTACCATTTCCACTGCTGCTCTAGGGCATTTCCTTCTCAGGTGCCCTCTTTCACCACATCCGTAACATTTTAGGGGTCTCTCCTCCAACATTACTTCCAGTTTTTCACCGTTTGGTAATTCTACAGTTTCCACTATTTCATCGTAATATTCTGGGCTTACAGCGCAAATTACTTCAATGCCATATCCCCGCCAATTCAATTGTTGTGTTCTGCTTACTATGCCAATCCTCAGGTTTTCTCCATTCTTCCTCAGCTCTGAATTAAAAGTTGCGGCTATTACCCATTCCGGGTTTATCGACGGTGGGATTCTTCTCACCCTGATCCTGACGATTCTTTTGCTCCAACAGTCCGGCATCAACGTCCATTTCTCTCCATGTAACATCGTGTTGCCAGATTTTCTCACCTCATCTTCCGAAAGAAAAGTCACTTCTATAGTTCCATATCTTCTTCCTCTGGTAAAAAAAAAAACGTTATCCCTTCTCCCATGTTCACCACCAACATTTCCTCTATCTCTTCCTGCGGTGCGTGTTCTATTCTCCCATTTTCATTCGAAAATGTTCTGATTACCGTCTTGCTTTCCATTTTTCTTGTTTCTTCCTCTGGCAGGGTCATTTTTATGTTGGACCCTTCCTTCTTTATCATATCACAATACTTGGTTATTTTCTCTTCATTACACTCCATCATCTCCGACCTCAGCACACGTGGGTCTATGGCATCTCGACCTCCAGTAGCTTCCGCGTAGCTTTTCATTTTTTCCATTATTCACCTCCATCCCACGATGGTGGATTCGCACAAAAAATTCCGCTTAGTATTCTTCGAAAAACAACAAACACCGAGTCTGATTTTACAACAAGCTAAAAAGCTAGTTCTAAAATCTCTCCAAGAGATCAACGCAGTAGTTGTACTGACAAGTAATATTCGTAACAACTTCAACATAGTTGTCTGTTCGAACGGACTTTACTGTGACTTTTTAAGCCCCAAGAGGACATCTCCTCTAGCTGGTTAACGATGCACAGCTGCACTGATAAATTTGCTTGTTGCAAAATCAGCGATTGTGTTATTTCTTACTACTCACAAGGGGCTACACACAGAGGGAACAAACAAGGACAGACAAACGGATTAAGTCGATTATATCGACCCCAGTGCGTAACTGGTACTTATTTAATCGACCCCGAAAGGATGAAAGGCAAAGTTGACCTCGACGGAATTTGAACTCAGAACGTAGCGGCAGACGAAATACCGCTAAGCATTTCGCCCGGCGTGCTAACGTTTCTGCCAGCTCGCCGCCTTATCAGTGATTGTGTGTTTGCTTGAAATATATATATTGCGAGCAGAGGCGAGCTACTGCCATATCTAGCAGACAAGGTGTCCAATACTGAAGAGTGGCAGAAATATTCCGAAATCAGGACTGGTCTACTGATTCCATCGCTAGAAGGTAGTAAGGTTTCGTTCCCCTGTTCGCAATTTATCGGATGCAGCCCTGCATCGTTAGCAAGCTAGAGGAGATATCCTCTTGGGGTTAAAAAAATTGCAGTAGAATCTGTTCGAACGGACAACCATGTTGAAGTGGCTACGAATATATTACTTGCCAGTACAACTACTGCGTTGATCTCTTAGAGAGATTTGAGAACTAGCATTTTTGCTTATATATATGTGTGTGTGTGTGCGTGTGTGTGTGTGTGTGCGTGCGTGCGTGCGTATGTGTGTAGGTATGTATGTATGTATATATGTATGTATGTATGTATGTATGTATATGCGACTCTATACTGTTTTCTGCCCTATCCTGTCTAATTCTCTTTTCCTCCCTGTCACCGTTTTCTATCTGCCTCTCTCTCCCTCTTCCTCTTTTCTTTCTTTCTCTCTCTCTCTCGGTGCTCACACATGACCATCGTCCATCTTTCTTTTCCTCACGTGACCATCTTTCTTTCCTGCATGGAGGTTCTAAGGACTAGACGTTTCCTATCTCTCTCTTCTATCTTTTCTCTTTTCAAAGAAAATATTTCTCTCACCGTTCACTATTTCCCCCTCGTTCAGGTCTAACGACCCTCCATAAATCCCAAATTTTATTTTGGTATTTATGGGAGCAACTGTCTTCGAAGACTCATATTGTCGTTGACTGCCCAAAATAGGGAGCAGATAGACAGCGGACAACTGATGAAGGGTCATTCTTTGTATTACTTGTCCTTTTCTCTCTCTCGTTATTTGCGTATTTATCTCATTGTTTTCGTATTTCATGTTGTTTACTGTTGGTGACGTCCTGTACCAATATATGCATATATATATATATATATATATATATATATATATATATATATATATATATATATAGATATATATATATAGATAGATAGATAGATAGATAGATAGATAGATAAAGATATAGATAGATATAAATATATAGATACAAATATATATATATATATATATATATATATATATATATATATATATATATATATATATATATATATATATATATATATATATATATATATACAGATATAGATATAGATATATGCATACAATATATATATATATATATGTGTGTATATATATATATATAAAGAGATAGATAGATAGATAGATAAAGATATAAATATATAGATACAAATATAAATATATATACACATACATATATGTTTTGAAGGGAAACAACTCGTGTCAAAATGTTGCTTCCTCTCGAGCACGTCTACCGAATTTTTTTTTTTTTTTACCCCAAGCAGCCATTGTTGACCAATGTTATTTGTCTAGTGTTTGCCTAATTAATTTAAAAAAATAAATTAGTCAGGTATATAACTCTGTATCTTCTACAATAGACTGTGCATACATGCACACACGCACACCACCACCACCACCAGCAGCAGAAACACCAGCAGCAGCAGCACCAACACCACCACAAACCACCAGCACCACCACCTCTTCACGTACATATTCACTTCGTTGTACTGAATGCTCTATTTTTGTTCATGTAATCAACTTTATACATTATATGTTCGTGTATGTGTGTGTGTGTGTGTGTGTGTGTGTGTGTGTGTGTGTGTGTGTGTGCTCGCGCGTGATGCATTTGTTCTTGTCGTCTGTGCTGATAATTACTTCGCCGCAGGAAGGTAATGTTTATTTTTCATTCTTTTAACTAATCAAAAATTATCATCTCTGTTAAAAGGGAACAAGGAAACTTTTAAAAGAACGACAACAACAACAACAACAACAGCAAAAAGTATGATAGAAAATATAATTGAACACACCACCACCGACGACGACAACAACGATGGTGGTGGTGGTGGTGGTGGTGATGGTAGCGGCGGTGGTGATTATGATGATAATGATTATGCTGACGACAATGACGTTGTCTGATGATGATGATGATGATGATGATGATAACAAACATATGTTGCTAAAAAAAAAAATGATTTCCTTGTACAAAAGATGTGTGAACGTATAACTGATACAATAAACCTTGCTGGATGACCTGAAAAAAAAAAAAAAGAAATTAAAATAAAAAGTAAAAAAAAAAAAAAAAAAAAAAAATATTAATTGGCTCGTCGTGAAAAAGAGAGAACCGTTTGTTAAATCTCAACACGTATTTCTCTTTGCTAAATTGTATCGAGTTGTGTAGATATGTTGTTGGAATGCCCGCTAAGTGTAACGGATGAAAATCTGCGGTTAAGAAACTTCCTACTGACTC